>NC_041397.2:307110359-307372859 GCF_900747795.2 Erpetoichthys calabaricus | reverse complement strand
CGACCAGGATAAAGTTTGGCTTCATAAATTGAAAAAATATATTACCATATATACTCGCGGGTAAGTTCTCCCGCTTATAAGTCGGGAGGTGATTTTATCGTATAATTTCTGGTATTTTACAATATTGGTCGTATAAGTCGAATGCGAAAAACTCACGCTATTGGTCCAAGAGATTACGATATACTAATGTCCACCTGAGAAAGTAACCACGGAGCACACGGCCCCTTTTTTTCTATGTATTGTGTCTACGTGACCACTCTGTAATACCCAAACTATTCTGAAGAGACATTTGCACTGTTTTGTGCTTTTTGTATCTCACACCCTCATACACCTTTATCGTAAGAGCATCCCTTATCTAGGATGGAGCATTCGATCAGAAGAAAATATGAAGCTGGTTTTAAATAAAGCATCGTTGAAGTAGCGAAAGAAATTGGTAAATGCGCTGCTGCAACAAAATTCGATGCGCCTGTGAAATTGATGCGAGATTGGAGGAGTCAAGATGTAAAAAAAAAAATTATTAAGTGTCGCGTTTTTGAACGGGCGTATAAGTCAGGGTCTGATTTTATGATTGAATTTTGCGGGTTTCAAGACCCAACTTATTTGTTAGTATATACGGTACTGTTTTTTTTTCTAAAGTTGTGTTTTTTCATTTTAAACATTTTAAACATTCATGTAATCGAACATTTATGTTACCTGATTTGGATTCAGTACCCTGAAATCTGCAAACAACACCAAAAATATTTGACAGAACTGAAAAAGAGTTTTCTTTTTGCAGACCAGTGTTATATATCCTCAATGTATTACAGCTGAGAAGGAGATCCATGAAGTGTCAATTTCAGTTTTTCAAAAGCAGCAGTAGATAGAAACATAATTCCTTGCAAGTGTCCATTTTTCACCAGGGAGCAACTGAGAAAGATTTCCATAAAAGTGCTTATAGCAGTAACTGAGAGAGAACAAGCGAGGCACCTTCCAAGAGTCTGAAAGCTTAAAGAGAA
Organism: Erpetoichthys calabaricus; assembly: GCF_900747795.2. Taxonomy (NCBI): domain Eukaryota; kingdom Metazoa; phylum Chordata; class Cladistia; order Polypteriformes; family Polypteridae; genus Erpetoichthys; species Erpetoichthys calabaricus. The sequence goes on along the minus strand of NC_041397.2, from coordinate 307,371,864 downwards.
CCTTACATTTTTTTTTTATTTCAGTTTTAAGTGCAGTTCATCTTAATTTCCACGGAAGTCCTCAAGTACATGAGTCCCAGTTAAGCTGAAAGAAATCTGTTGCATCTACTCTATTAATGCCTTTAAGAATTTTGAAGACCTGGATTACTCCCTGACTTAGTCTTCCCTTCTCGAGACTAAACAGATTTAATTCTCTGAGTCTGTCACAGTAGGACATGACGTTAAGTCCTGAGATACACCTGGTTCCTCTACTCTGCACAGCCTCAAGTACTTCTATGTGTTTCCTGTAGCATGGTGACCAGAACTGCTCTCAGTATTCCAGTTGTGGTCTCACTAATGCTTTATATAGTCTGAGCATAACATCCCACAATTTATATTTCTAAATATTTTCTTTGCCTTTTTAATTGCTTCTGCACATTACTTAGATGCTAAAAATGTGTCAACAAAATCCTTTTCAGAGGTTGCTTCCTGTAGTACGGTGTCTCCCGTCGCTGTACTTTGTATGTAAGAGTCATATTGAATGTTATTTACCTATTTACCTTTATTTACTTATTAACTTCCTGCAGCGTAAAGTCACAAGTAGAGTGCAGAGCTTCCCATGTACATATACAAAGTACAGCGATGGCAAAAGTGTGACGTGCATTCTTGCTCCGATGTAGAACCGTCGTCATCATCTGAGTTCACCTCTGCTATAGTGCGTCTATGTGAAAAGATTAGTGTCAAATGCGAGGGGGGGGAGGGGTGGGATTGTGAATGCGACTGAGAGAATAAAACTGAATAAAAAAAAAAAACAAAGCTAACCTTTACAAGTATCATAAATTACACCGGCTGTTATAGACTGGAATCAAATGTATGTTTTTATTCTAAAATAGTAAGAATAAGAGCAGCTCACTTCTCAAAACGGACTCGTCCGGAGTCAAACCCATGAAGTTTTGATTACCAGTCAACAGTTTATACCGCTGCACCACCGAAGTGGTCGTAGCAAATGCTTGTCAATGTCGCACCCTAACGCGGGTTCTTTTTCTGCAGTTATATTCTTGAATAGAAGCGCACTTGTTCTGTTATATTTGTACCTTTTGTGAAAGTGTTTCTTTGATATTTGGAATTCAGGCTTAACACATCATACACTTCATCTATGTGTTTACATAGATCATTGTAGACACGGAACACTATACAATAACGATATAGTATTTATAAAAGGTGTAATTTTGCTTGACTTCTCACTATATACAACTCCAACCAACTGACACACAGGTAAACAGACTTGAGCTGACTAAACTGTGTGGCGGTGGGGGGATGTGATAGCAGGCTGCTTGCTGTTTGCTGCTTATTGACACATTTACAGGACAAAAGACATTGACGGAGAAGTGCAAAGAGATTTAAGGTGGGACATATCTACGAGTTTTTTCATGGCTCTGGTAATTCTAGTGTTAAGGAGTGAAAGAGATAGACAATGAGAGACAGGGGATGGTTAGTGGGCCAGAATGGATGAAGCCATGATGGGTAATTTTGCCAGGCCATTGGAATAAACCCTACTCTTTTCGAAAGACATGCTGGGATCTTTAATGACCACAGAGAGTCAGGACCTCAGTTTTACATCACATCCGAAGGACGGCACCATTTTTACTGCACAGTCTCGCTGTGACTACACAGTGCCCCTGCTGGCTTCACCAACACCTCTTCCAGCAGCAACCCTAGCTTTTTCCTAGAAGGTTCCATCCAAGTACTGGCCAGGCCCTAACATGCTTAACTTCAGGCAAATGACCTGTACTCAAATGTAGGTAGTATGGCTGCTGACAAATGTACCTCTTTATTTCTAATAATTCCCATCTAACATTGTTGTCATCTCTTATTTCCAAATGTTACTTTGTACATGTGTCTAAAAAAAAAAAACCTTTTAAACACTTTTGTAATCTATCACAGATGCTATACAAGAATAATTTTTTTTTTCTGTCGTTTTCAGGTTCAACATGACGCTGACGGCAATGAACAACACCACCTTCTCTGTTTCTGAATTCATCCTCCACTGTCCAATCAGTTATGAACAGAGGGACTTTGTAATACTTACCTTCTTTTTCATCTTCTTAGTGAGTTTTTCGGGAAATTTCTTGGTACTTCTTGCCATAAGTTTGAACCATGAGCTCCATAAACCAATGTACCTATACATCGGTACTTTAGCAATTTTTGATTTGATCAATAGTGCAAACCTTATTCCTAAGATGATGGCAGTTCTTTTAGACGCAGCATCCATTCCATATGGACCTTGCGTGTTGCAGATGTATATCGTTTATCATTTGGAGGTGGCGGAATCCCTGATTTTTGTGTTTATGGCATGTGATCGCTACATTGCTGTTCTTCATCCTTTTCATTATCCCACACTCGTTACAAATAAAATTGTTTTTTTTACCATTTTCTTGTCAAACTTCATTAGTGCCATGGTGATTACGCCATATGTGGTTTATGTGACAGAGGTTCACTTTTGTGTCACCAATGTTCTGCCGTATTGTTTCTGTGATTATGCCACCATGATTCACGTGTCCTGTGGTAGAGATCCTAAGTATTTTTCCACGCTGTCAATCACAGCTTGTGTTTTCTGTTTTGGCCCAATTTCACTAATCTTATTTTCTTATATTAGCATTGCCCATGCAGCATTAAAGATCAAATCTAGTGAAGGGAAGAACAAAGCTTTAAGCACTTCCCTCACCCATCTGCTGGTAATGGCGCTTTTTTATCTGCCAATAATAATATGTTACATACTGCCAGGATTTGGAGTGCAACTCCCACAGGAGCTTTATAATGCCCTGGTAATTATAACAAATATTGTTCCTCCCATGTTAAACCCTATAATCTACAGTTTCAGGAACACAAAAATAAAAAATGCTATTTATAAACTGATTAAAATAAAAAAAATATCACCAGCAGTTAATTAGAATTTCTGTGTTCATCTTACAGTGGCAACCTTTACAAATGTCTGCTAAAATCTAGGAATGGCTATGCTGCGTACTGTTAAGCTGAAGTCTGTCAGAATTGCCAATTGCAGCTGCTAATCTTGTCGTTGGACCATGTCAGTTTACATGATTGAAAATCACTGGGAATGTCAAATTTGGAGACTGCACAGTTGAGCTCACCCCTTCTCCTGATAGCCAATAGAGCACTGCCTAACAGTGCCAGTGGTGTAAGAAGGGTTAAAATACACGACAAGTTCAGTCACGATCTCCGTTCTTTTTATTCCTTTTATTCCATTCGGTTATAGTACGTAAAACGTAACACATCAGACAGACAAGCATCTGTCTTGTTTGTGAGGTCCAAAACACGTGCGTTCCTTATTCCTTGTTGCAGTCTATGTCATTGTACTTCCAAATGAGCTCTCATGTGCACAGATCCCAACCCTATGACTAAAAAAAAAACTAATTTGTTTTGTTAGATTGAACCTTGAACTAGTTGGAGTTTGTCACTGTGTATATCAGACTAGGCGACTGCTTTCATGGGAGTGCACCACTGACTCGCTAAGATTATGTAATTGATGGCTATAACTGAAAATTAAAACGTCTCCTGAATGAGAAGAAGAGAGCATTCAAAAATGGTGACAAAGAGGTTCTGAAGGACATACAGCATGTGCTAAAGAAAAAGCTAAGTGAAGAAAAAGGAAACTTAGAAAGCTAAAATAGAAAACAAATTCACTCAGGATTACATGAAGGCTGTGTGGAATTTACTGGGTATAATTAATCAACACAAGCAATCCAGGGCTCAAGTGCTTTAATGAAAAGCGGACAAAGCTAACACACTCAACCGATTATTAAATAGATTTTCTTTCTCACTGCCACCTTCTTCGAATGACCAGTCTTCCCACGCCATCCCAACTACATCAACAACTTCTACCATTTCAACTGGAATGGCCAGTGACAAGTCCATATCTGACCATCAGTGTAGACTGTCCATAACTGAAGACCAAGTAAGGAGACAACAGAGGAAGCTACACATAGGAAAAGGCAGATGGAGTCGGTCTTCAAGTTCTTAAGGCCTGTGCTGACCAACTTTGTGGTGTCTCCTGTTTAGTGTGTCCCTAAGGCTTCAGAAAGTGAAAACATCCAGCATGGTTCTTGTTCCAAAGAAGACAGGAGCCTCTTCACCTAATCACTACAGACCAGTGACAATTACATCTCACATTATGAAAACTCTTGAAAGACTGGCCCTGAACTGCATGAGTCCTCTTGGGGTAGACCACCTAGACCCACTGCAGGTCCACTGCAGTCTGCCAATTGGACAAAGATTGGAGTGGATGATGCTCCACAAAGCATATTCTCACTTGGACAAATCTGGAAGCACTTTTTTTTTTTTTTATTTCTCCAGTTCCTTCAGCACCATCCAGCCAACCCTATTAAGGTTTAAACTCAGAGATCTGCACATGGTTGAGCCTGTGGTGACCTGATAATGGGCTGTCTGTCAGGCTGACTGCAGTTTGTGAGACTCAAGGACTGTGTAAGTAACACTGGAGCACCACAAGGAGCAGGTCTGTCTGTTTGTCTCTTCACTCTATACACCTCAGACTATAACAGCAGGTCATGTCACTTGCAGACATTCTTAGATGATTCTGCAGATATGTGATGCATTGTTAAAGGAGAGAGACAGAGGAGAGGAGTCAAGTGGAGGACTTTGTTTCTTGGTGCAAAAAGAATTGTGTGCACCTTAACATCAGCAAAACCAAGGAATTGCTTATTGACTTTCTCCACACTAAAGAGCTTCTATGTCTGGGCACTATTCAAGGAATGGATGTAGAGGTGGTCTTCTCCTACAGATACTTAGGGGTCCACATCAGTGACAGGTTGGACTGGTCTTGGAACACAGAGGAACTATATAAGAAAGGGACAAGCAGATTCTATTTTGTTAAGAGACTGTGTTCCTGTAATGTGGGAAGTGACATCCTTCAAATCTTCAACAACTCTGTGATGGCCAAGGCTGGTAACATCACTTCAAGAGAGGCCCACCAAATTAACAGGCTAATTAAAAGGACAAGCTCAGTTATAGGAGGCCATAGCAGTGGAGAGAACTGAAAGAAAACTGAGTGCCAACAATGCTGCACATCCTCTCCATGACACACCAACACTGAGGACGTCCAGCCAATGAAATATTCATCAGAAGTGTGTCAAGAAACACTATGGGGGCTCCTTTGTACCAACAGCAATATGTCTGCATAATGCCTCACTGTGACTGTGACAGCCAAGTCAGAACATTTCTTTCTTTTGAAATTTTCTTGCTTTAAAGTATTTCCAGGTTATGTTCATACCAAAGTGTGTGTGTATATTTATTTATTTACTTACTTATATACCTATGTATTTATTTTATTTATTTAAAGAGCTTCTGTAAAAAGCCAAATTTCCCCCTGCAAACAAATAAAGTTCTATCTATCTATCTATCTATCTATCTATCTATCTATCTATCTATCTATCTATCTATCTATCTATCTATCTATCTATCTATCTATCTATCTATCTGTAATAAGAATATAAGTTTAATGTCACTGTGCTTTGTGCAAATGTTTTAAATCTGCTGTTCTTTTCTTTCTACATGCACAGCTGAGCCAGATTTAGTACAAAGAGGCTCAGAATTGAATAGAACTGCTAGGCAAGCATTAGAAGACGAGAAAGGGACAAATACGAAAATGGGCATTGTACTATTGTGGTATAGCGGGTCTGCTGCTTCAAAAAAAAAGGGCCAGGTGTTAACCCGTGTAGCCGTGTCATTCTCTGTGGGCGCGATTGCATGACCGTGGGGAGTTAATGAGGTAGTTGGAGCGAGTCGCACCTGCACATGTGGGTGTGATCACTCTCAATTGCTTCATTGGCTTCCTGCAGCGTGTGATTTAGGCGCTGCGCCCATGGAGGCGCTGGGGTATGTATATATATGGGTCGACAGCAGAAAAGAGGGGAGAGATGGATAGAGGAAAAGAAGAAAGCAGGAGGTTAAAGGACATGAGTGGCAGTTTTGGAAGGTACGATCTGGCCACCTGTAAGGAGGAGACAGCACAAGCTGGGGCCCCGCGAAGGAGCGTTTTGTTGTTAGCACTCTAGGGGCTAGTTCGCCCCACTGACTGTTCTGGTGGAGTGGGGTGAGCAAGGCGGGTGTCCTCCCGAGGGATCTGAGGAGTGACTGCATGAGTGCGAAGGATGAAGGGAGGAGAGCCGACCTCAGACAGTCTGGCAGTGATGTCCGTAAGGAAGCCAAGACGGAGGAGATCATTGCTGTTGGGTCTTCGATGGCTGTGGGAGCAATGGGTGAGCCGGGAAAAATGAGAGACTAAGGTGGGCTGAGATTGTAATAAGAGACTGCATTTTAACTTCTGATTTTAACCTCAGATTTTAATGGATTTATTTATTGATAATTGTTTTATTCCCACTTTGCACTGTTTTTATGGAATATTTATTGAAACTATGATGCACTGCACTTTTGTTTGGACACTGTTGGTTGTTTTTAAATAAAAGCACATTGGCACTTTTGGAAATATCCCTTGGGTTCATTAGAGAATTGTCCTCCTATGTCAGCTCATCTCGGTGACATTACCGACGGCGTCGGGTTCAGGGCTCCTGTAAGGACGATGGGAGCGTGGAGCGAACCTGCATCATCTCAACTATTTCTGTGTGCATGAAATTGAATCCTCCCTTTGCCTTGTTTGGAATGGCATGATTTACCTAAGTAGGGGTCTGCACATAGAGAAAGAGTATAAAGCCTTGGAACATTGCCCGGCACACTTCGAAGCCGATGGACGGATGGAAGATTACATCATCCGATCCAGAAAATACCTTCCAGCGCAGCGACAAAAATGGCAGACTCTCACATGGGCTTGTCATTGGCTTCCTTCGTCTGTGATGCTGCGTAAAGTGTCATTAAAGAAAGCTATTTTCTTTTAGGTGATTTCTTACTGCCGTATAACTATGGGATGGATATCGCCTTTTTATATTATATTTATATAGTTTCAGGTTACTTAAAATGCCGCAATTACAAAAGAACTTATTCCAACCAGGGAGCTAGCGCCCCCTGCTGGATAGACTATCTATCTATCTATCTATCTATCTATCTATCTATCTATCTATCTATCTATCTATCTATCTATCTATCTAATGGCATTTCACCACTATTGTCTGATCACCCTTCAGTCAAGCCCACTTTATATTAGGTTATACACATCCATGTCGATCAATTGTGCTATTACTTTTAACATTAACTTAGTCAGATTCAATTCATTTTTTACAGGTTATAAAGACAAGCTCAGACCATTTGTACAGATTTAAAAATACAAAACAGTAACAGCAATGTAACTCAATTATATAATAGTTACATGCTGTACTATGGGAAACTCACATGGGCACAAAGATTCGGGGTGCTGCACCAGGTAACTCCATTTAATAACACAAATCAGCCTAATTAGTCTCAAAATCAAACAGAAAGAAAGAGAAACAGTGTTGTGGCACTTTAAGCCAAGAATGCTAGAGAGCTCTGTGTCCTTCGTTAGAGGGCCCAAGAATGAGGACTTCCTTCTGTAGGTCGCCTGTTTATACAGGTCAGTGCCTACAAGGTGTGTTGAGATGGGGTTAGGCATCATCTCCCTGGGCCTGATCTGATCTGTGGAGGAAACAGGAGGTATGGTTAGTGACAGCCCCCTCTAGCCTTTGAGTGGTCTTGACAGGCTTACCTGAGCTTTCTGGGTGGTCCCTATGTGCACATGCATGACATTACATATGCACACCCATCACATTTATTGTTGTTATTTATATAATTCAGAAGAGCTCTTGTGGTATTGATGCCATTACCTCAAAATATGAAATAGGGGGATTGTAAGAGTCATTTGTTTGTTAGGTTATGTTAAAGCGATACAAGTATTTTCTTAGTTATATTAGAAGTTATGCCTATTTATTGGAGAATAGTCATTGGGAGGTTCTATTATAACCCCCACAAGCTAAATTATAAATGGAATATTCTAATCATTTCTTGTCCCTCTGACTTGATTACAGACTAGTTTCAGTTTATGATCTGCCTTGAAGTTTAAAAGCATATGTATGCATAGGACATACTGAATGTACTAAGTTAAGCCTATGTAAGCTTGTCATTCAGAAATAACACAACCTTTAATTATAGAAAGTGACTGAAATTTAACATGAGAAAGATACGATTGTAGAAGAAACCTTTTTTCCTTTTGCTCTTTATTCCGTGAGTATAATAACTTCTTATCTAAATTTTTGTGATTTGTTCTTTTTGAAATTTTCACTAACCCTTTAAAATTAATTTTATTGGACTGAGACATTTCTTTTGTTACACGGTTCACATGTTTGACTCATGGTGGATTCTGCCTCGCCATCTCAGTAGCTGCTCGATTTTGGGAACCTGGAAAATACACAGCTTACAGGGATTCAACCTCTACACACCCATCCATTCATTTTACACTTGCTTCAAATAATGGAGCGTTTCTTTTAAGAATGTGGATGTTAGGGGTCTCGGTTAAAAATCCAGAATCCTATCTGTTTGTGTAGATTTTGCAAGAAAATGATTCAATAAAGCATGAAGTAAAGCACCTAAAAACAGCGTGGCTGTATTCACGCTGCTGCACCATTCCAACTTTTTCATTCATATGTGACACATCAAAAAGCATGTAGAATCATCAGACTCTTTTCATATGTGCTGCTACCTATATATCCACTATATACTCATGCAACTTGAATGTTACCAGCATGTACATTTTTGGAAATATATAAAATGTAGTCCATTATAATCAGATCAGGTCAGGTTGGGGAGCATGCACTGGTACAGTGCATTGCCGCACCCACCACACAATGAAACAGCTCAGGATCCCGGTTGGCAACTCCCCAGGCAGACACGCGGTCCATTCCCACTCTCCGAAAATGACCCTCTATCTGCCACAACCAGGTGTTACGTGCTCATCCCCTGGGCCTGGTCCAGCCACTCGGATCCACAACAACGAGGATCTTGCGAACTGGATCATCCTCGGGGAATCGCGCCACATGACCATAGTGCTGTAACTGCATGACTGCAGAATTCTATCTTTTGTGAAGTATAACCCTTTCCCAACATTTAGCCAAACCAAGAACACTCTGGAGGAGGCAGACCTATCACTGCCAAAGTCTACAATCAAGAGAAGACTCCATGAAATAAAAGATAGAGGGTTTACCACAAGGTGCAAACGACTGGTAAGCCTCAAGTGTAGGAAGGACAGATTAGACTTTGCCAGAAGACTTTTTTAAAAAGCCAGTCCAGTTCTGCAACAGTTTTCTTTGGACAAATAAAATTAATATCAATACGTACCAGAATGATGGACAGAGAAGAGGATGGAGAAGAGAAGCAATTACTCATGATCTGAAGCATACCACATCATCTGTGAAACGTGGTGGAGGCAGTTTTATGGCCTGATCATGCATGATTGCAAATGGATGTTGCTCACTGGTGTTTATTGATGATAGGACTGCTGGCAGAAGTTGTAGGACAAATTCTGACAAATGCTACAAAACTGATAGGACGACCCTTCCCAGTACAGATGGACAATGAAACAAAACATACTGTGACAGCAAACCAAGTGCTTTTCCATGCAAAGAAGAGAATATTCAAAGGCCAAATATATGAACTGACCTCATCCCAACTGGTCATGCATTTCATTTGCTGAAGAAAAACTAATGACAGAAAGTCCAGCAACCAAGGCCTGGCAAATCATCAGTAGGGTGGAAATCAGGCACTTGGAGAAGACCATGGGTTCAGACTTTAGGCAGTCATTGACTGTAAAGAATTTTCAACAACATTTTGAAAACAATCATTATATTCATTATTATGTTAGCTTATCCAAATACTTTTGAATGCTCAAGTCAAGTTTATTCACTGCACGTTATTGTGCAGTGCGCCGTTACTGGTATCACATAATACAATTTGGATAATACGATTTGTATTTGAATCAGAGCATGTATAGCAGTTCTGTCATGAACTGGCACACAGCTTGGGTTTGATTCCTGCTCTGTGCAACCTTGACCATGAAGTGGAAATAATCAGATCTGAAATCCTTATATTATTTCGCTTGTGTCCATCCGTGCTCGATATAAACATTGGTAGACACAACTACTATATCCCTCCACAACAATAGCAAGGAGTCCGAGTTCCTGGCAGAGTTTTGGTCTTAAGTTATCTTCAAGTCTTCAGTTCTTCAATGTGACCAATTATCGACTGTGGTATTTGACTTTTTATTCGGTGCATACTTTGTTACTGACCGAAACAGCATTATGACACTACCATTTCTTTTTTAATTTCAATTTTAATTTCAATGGTGTAGCCTATGCTATGCTTATTCTTATGTCAATCTCTTGCAGTTGTACAATTTATTCTTTATAAGTGTGTTTTTCCATAAAACTATTTTTTAATATGCAGTATTATTATGGGTATTAAATAGGTTATGTATGGAAGTCTTGGGGGCTTGGAACAGATTAATTCTATTTCGATTATTTCTTATGGGATAAATTGCCCCGGTCCACAACTAACTCAGTCCACAACCAGTTTTCCGGGATGAATTAAATTCATGCTGTGGGGTTTTACTGTACTTGCATTTAATTTCACTTGCCTCTTTTATGTATTTTACATTGAAACAATACAGAAAGAACTCAAGGAGAAGATCCTGTTGTCCCATTTCACTATCAATCTGTTAATAATCAGGAACATTTGGCCATACCAAACAAAAGAGTACATGCAAGGGGATTTTACATGGGTTTTCTCCTGTGACAACATTAATTCTTCATTAACCTTCCAATTGTTCAGAGGATTTCATCATACAATTAAAAAGTTACAGAACAGGGCCTGTGGCATCCCCAGGCAGGACCCAGAGGAGAACATCATTTAAATTGAGATGCTTTCCATAGAAACTGGCTGAAAGATAAAAGTTTCTGTTTCTTTTCAATTTTTGTGCAATATATACAGTATATTGTTATAATCCCCTTTCTGCAATGCTTAATTTTGCAATACATCTTATAAAATATTGACACCAGCAACTATGAAATTCTTTCAGACATTTATATGTCTATTCTACAACTGCTAACAAACACGCAAGAAAAGTAAAAATCTTTGATGATGGCAGCAATTTCAGAAGAGTGGCCAAGTGAAAGGTACATTTTTACCAGTTTTTATTTCTTCATGGCATATCCTATAAACTGCTCTTCATAATTAACCAATTTGGATTACTGCGCCAAAACTTTGCAAATAATACATTTTGATCACGCTTATTTAATTGATCTGATTTCTGAAAGAAATAAAATTGCTTTGAAGCTTTAATATAGAAGTGTTTAGTTGCTCCATGGGGCTACATGGTGGCAGCTGGGTAACTCAAGTGCCTCACCACACCTGAGACGTGGGTGCAGTTACCCACCAGACATAGGCTTAATGGCAGGGGTCTCCAGCTCTGGTCCTGGAGCACTAGTGTGGCTGCTGGTTTTCCTTCTAACCCTTTTCTTAATTATTGACCAACTTTTGTTGTTAATTAACTTCTTTTGCCTTCATTATTATGGACTTCTGCAGTGGGGTTTGTTTCCTGCCTTGCGCCCTGTGTTGGCTGGGATTGACTCCAGCAGACCCCCATGACCCTGTAGTTAGGATATAGCGAGTTGGATAATGGATGGATGGATGGATATTATGGACTTTCTATTTAAGGTTTAGGCCCTTTGATTATTTCTTTTTTCCTTTATTAGAAGCCAAACAATAAAGTGATATAAAACAAGACCAGCTAGCCTATGTCGATCATTCATTATCTGAAGATTAAGAAAGGTGAAGATCTCAGTTGGATCATGTTGGATCTGCTCTCAGGTCCACAAAACAGCTTGACAAAAAAATTAAATCAACCGTTTTGGAAATGTCTGCTGTGGCTGAATGAGAGCACTACCATGGAATTAAATGACGGGTTTAACGAATAATAAGAATTGGCTTCTAATCAAGAAACTGGATGGAGTGAAACTGGTTGGTGTTTGAGGCCCCGACATGGTTATTTGTTAGCTCACTTCATATCTCATTACTGTTTGGGTGCCCTGCTAAACCTGTAGTGCTCCACGACTGGAGTTGGAGACCCCTGCTATATGAAGTCATTACATTCTCTCCTTGACTCTCTTGAGTCTTCTTGTGCCTAAAAACCATGTTAGGTGGGTTAGAGATTTTCACCGACCTGGTTCCAGAAGAGTGCTGGAGCTTATCTTTGTGCTCTGCATTTGATAAGGAAATGTGCTGATCCCCCTTGATACTACTAGAATAATCCAAAAATGAATGGTTGCCACATTCACCAGGTACAATGAATTACGGCGAGGTTATTTAGAAAATGACCCCATTCCCTATGTTTCTCCAACTTAGGGCTACAGTCCCAGTGAGACACTATACAACCATTTTGCGGTTGGTATGAAGGATTCCCCATCGCATTTCCTGACATGCTACTGTTGAATAATTTGTTGGTGAAAGTTTTCAGTGTTAGTGTGTCAGACAAATGATGTGCAGCATTGTTCTTAATGGCACTTATTTTTGCCTTCTTTCTTTATTTCACTACTACCACCATTGGGTCCAGAGTGCATCCCATAACTCAGCCTACCTTTCTAATTAGATTATTAATTCAGTGGACCACTTGAAGTAATGTTAACAGCCCAGCACACCACACTGATCATCACTACGTTGTAGAACATGGAAAGGATGTCACTACTCACGTTAAAGGAAAAAGGACCTATTTAGTTCTCTTGTGTTTTTGTCTCTGTGAGTGAATCGGGCCAAGGCTGGGTGCATTCCTGGGATCCTCACTGAAAAAATAAATAAATCACTGTCCAATCAACAGTATGAATCTTTGCTGGGTTTTTAGTCCGCTACACACTGCACACTTCACTAAAAAAAGCTAACAGACACGGGCAAAGTCCTCAAATGTTCTTTGGCATCACCTACTCCAAAGTCTTCTAATTCCATATCAGTTTCGCAAGATTTATCTTAGAAACTTGAATCATACAGAGATGTTAAAAGTATGTACATTGCAGATTTTTGGAGATACAGGTTTTTACCAAACAATGGCTATTGTATGGGTTATCTGTGGTGTGGTACTACCAAACAAAATCATGAAGCCCTCAGCTGTAAGAAAACAATTATGCTACTTGCAGAAGTAAATCATTTGACTTTTTTAAATGAAAAAAAAAAATCTTGAGGCTTCACAAAAAACATTCTAGCATGTATTTGAACTTGAAACTTGTGTCTGGGGTTTGAAGTGCTGCAATGCCTTCTACTGGTCACACACGCACACACATATATATATATATGTTTATTTATATACACACAGTTGGCCTGCCACATCTGCAGAGGATTGGTCCCAGGCCACCCCCCGGATCCCAAAAGATGTGGATGCTCAAGTCCCTTATATAAGATACAATAATATTTGCATTTCACAGTTGTGTGTCCCTGTCAATAATAATGGTTTCCTCAGTTATAACTTTAGCATTTAACAACGTTTATGAAAATCTCGTAATCCTGGGCCATCTTAAATTCCTTCACACCTCTCCATCAGCGTCTTTTGTTTTGTGTCAATCAGCACAAGCAGTCTGCTATCCCATAACCCACTGGCGGAGCTCAAGTCGGACAAAAAGTTCTTCCAGCTCAAGTCTTTTTTTATCTGGGTGTGAGGTGCCTGGAGTTGTATAGGGTAAATAATATATCGTTATTTGAAGCAGATGCATTTCATGTGTGTTCCGTGTCTACAATGATCTGGGTAAATGTAGAATGACAGGAAATGTGTGGCAAGAAATGTTGAACACATAACTAAAGCAGAAACTTTTTTCATGTTATAGTACTAATGGCAAAATTTTGACATGAAGTGTATAATGTTTGAAGACTGAAGTCCAAATATCAAATAAACACAAAAGATACAAATATAACAAAACAAGTGTACTTTTATTCAAGAATATAACTGAAGAAAAAGAAATCAGGCTGGAGTATGACACTAACACAATTGCTTTGGTGGTGCAGTTAAAAATGCTGCACTGAACCACCAGACATTAAAGCGACTGAAAAGGGTCATTCTGTTAATCTGAACAACTCCTTCATGACAGGATGTGGAAATCCTAATAAAAAAACACCCCATCGTTACGAAGACTTTTTTTTTGATATAGCAATTTTTACAAATGAAAGGTGGCCATTCCATCCATTTCACTTATTTTGTTAACCAGTAGCTAAAGCTTCCCAATATAAGTCTGCATAGACTGCATAAGTCTATGATGTGTTGCAAGCTTGCAGTCTCTTGAGTGTTTCCCCACTTCAGAATGCAAGTCCTCTCGATTTCTATCGCATTCTCATCTCACTGTGTAAAACAGTTCCTATTCCGAATGACTTTTTGAGCATGTCAGTATTAAAAATATTTTGGACATTTAAAACCTATTTGAAACAATATAATTGAGTAAAAATACAAATAGTCTTTTTTTTATTTTTTTCAGGTTCAGCAAGACGGCATCAACAGTGAGCAACATGACTGTTTCTGTGTCCGAATTCATCTTGCACTGTCCCATCAGTTATGAGCAGAGAGACCTTACAGTATCGATTCTGTTCTTCATCTATTTAGTGACTTTACTAGGAAATGCGTTGGTAATTTTGGTCATAATAATGAACTATCAGCTGCAAAAACCAATGTACCTGTACATCAGTACTTTAGCAACTATAGACTTGATTAATAGCTCCAACCTTATCCCTAAAATGATAGCAGTCCTTTTTGATTCAGTGGCCATTCCATTTGGACCTTGTGTGTTACAGATGTATATCGTTTATCATTTGGAGGTGGCAGAATCCCTGATTTTTGTGTTTATGGCAGGTGATCGCTACATGGCTGTTCTTCATCCTCTTCGATACCCCTCACTTGTCACAAACAAAACTGTTTGGATTACTGTTTTTCTGTCCAACTTTATTAGTGCTATGGTGATCACACCATATGTGGTATATGTCACTGAAGTCCATTTCTGTGTCACCAATGTTCTGCCATACTGTTTCTGTGACTATGCCACAATGATTCATGTGTCCTGTGGCACAGATCCCAAGTATTTAGCTACATTGTCCACCACTGCTTCTATTTTCTGCATTGGTCCCATTACACTAATTTTGTTTTCCTACATTAGAATTGCACAGGCAGCATTAAAGATCACTTCTAGTGATGGGAAGAGTAAAGCGCTAAGCACTTGCCTCACCCATCTGCTGGTGATGGCACTTTTTTATGTACCAATAATGATATGCTATATATTGCCAGGAGTAGGAGTGCAACTGTCACAGGAACTTTATAATATCCTGGTAATTATAACCACAATTGTGCCTCCAATGATGAATCCCATAATCTACAGTTTCAGAAATGCAAAAATTAAAAATGCCATTTACGAACTTTTTAAAGCAAATAAAACATCGCCAGCAGTTAATTAGAACCTCCATATTCAGCTTGAAATGACATCTTTTACAAATGTGTGCTAAAACCTAATATGCTATACACTGCTGATTTTAACACAATCTAATTCAGCTTTTCATTTTTCTAATGATTGTCACTGATGAAAGTCTCAGAATGTTAATGCAGATTTAAAAAGTTAGAAAATGTACACATGATGTAACAGCAGGGACTTAGTTAACTGTTTTCAAGCTTGAAACACTTCAGTTCTTTTACTCCATTAAAAAGAAACTCACCCAGAAATTCTAGCAATCGGTTAATATCCTGTGAGTAGGGTGTAGATACCAATTATATCGCTAGATATCATAAGCCTACAGTTTGGTAAATCAGTCTGCTCAGTGACATTGTGCCGAGTTGATCGAGTGTGTATTTCTGGTATATATACAGGTGATTTGGGTGATTTTCTTTTCCCCCAAGCCATCGTGGCAGATTTTCAAAACAGAATGATGATTG
Source organism: Erpetoichthys calabaricus (assembly GCF_900747795.2). NCBI lineage: Eukaryota > Metazoa > Chordata > Cladistia > Polypteriformes > Polypteridae > Erpetoichthys > Erpetoichthys calabaricus. The sequence continues at coordinate 307,355,948 of NC_041397.2, read as the reverse complement.
CGTTTTTCTACGTCGACAGACTTGTGCATAAAGAGTTTTTTCCCTGTGAACAGACTGTTTATGAGCAACATTATGTTGAATTGCTGAGGCATCTTCAGGAAAATATCATGAAAAGAACCTCCTGAGAAGTGGCACACCCAACACAGGATTTTGCACCATGACAGCACACCTGCACACACCACACTGCCATTAGAAGAGTTTTTGACCAAACACAACGTGGCGGTTGCATCACACCCCATGTACCCACCAGATCTCATTCCTGATGACTTCTTTTTGTTCCCAAAATTTAAACTGAGTCTAAAGTGACAAAGTAATGCAGCAGAAAATGCTGTCAAGCTGGTAACAAAAGATGAGTACAGCAAATGTTTCCAGGAATAGGAGAAGTGCTGGGACAAGACTATAAAATCTCAAAGAGAAGGTATTGACAGGAACTGTAAATGGAGCCGATGTAGGTTTCATAACAAACATTTTTTTGAACAATTTCAGGAATTTTTAGGTATAAATAAATACAATACATATATTGATAATATCTTACTGATATCTTCACTTGTAACTGAAGGGAATATTGGTATAAGTACCATACACAAAGTCACATTTAGAGTTTGTGAAGGAAAACACAAAATTTGTATGGTCATAACATTTTGGTAATCACTTAGGATTAAATGTCAAGCTCCAGGTTGTGTGTAGGAGGCCGGCTGTGCTGGCTATGCTGCAAAGATAAAGGAGAATGACTGCTTAGCTAACAAGCTGTATGTACACAGGAGGATAAGTGTCGGTGGGGGAACGAGTCTTTAACCAATTACAGTAAGAAATGTGAGGCATGCAGCAGATGGCCAGCACATGATTTTTCTGGTTTAACAAATCAGTGAAGCATTATACTATGTGATCAAGGTGCCTTACTTTGTAGGCAATAAGATGTATTCTTTTCTATTATATAACTGAGATATGCACATCTGTTAATTGAGCTGAGTGGGTATTAATAATACTCTATATGTCTGCTCAGGGACCATCCCTCCTGCTATTCTGTTAGCTGCAGGTATGCCCCTTTTCACGAAATAAAGACAGATGACAAGCTTCCTCCTGCCTAGTTCTCTGGAGTGATTATTTACAATGATTAAATTTCTACCACAAGTTACACATACTGTAGAATACCCAAAAGTAGGATGCCCACACGAATCGGAAAATATACTAAAACATGACCTGCTGTTTTTGTATTTTTTAGTAACTAAAAAACATGAGAAAATGAATTGCAGTCTAATGTGTTTACAACATTGAAATGTAATGTGTATGCACATGGTGCATTTCATTTTGTCACGGTTTTATCACGTTATTATTTCTTCACTTAATTTATCCATTTACATTAAGCTTACTGGCCTATTGTAACTTGGATCAGCCCAAGTGCAAATTCTTATACAAGGGGATAAGATTTTATTAATTAATTAGTAATTAATAATATTTAATTAATAATAATAATTAATAATTAATTAGTTTTATGTGAATTTCCCATTGGGATTAATAAAGTATCTATCTATCTATCTATCTTTAAGAGGAGACATGATTGAAGTGTTTAAAGTTATGAAAAGAATTAGGCCAGTGGATCAACACTGCACTTAAAAATGAGAACACGGGGACACAAATAGAAATCTGAACACAAACATTAGGAAGTTTTTGTTTGCACAGAGATCCATATACACATGGAATAGGTGACTGAGTAGTGTGGTAGACAGTAGGACTTTCAAAACGTGACTTGATGTTATTTTGTAGGAATTAATTGGATAGAACTTTGTTTAGCCAAATTACTTCTCCTTGTCTAGATTGTTCTAATATTATATTAAGCTAACAGGCCTACAGGAACTTATCAGCCCAATCATTTTTTAATATATTCTGGGATTAGAAATTTGTCCAGAATTTGTATTTACCCAGACTTCTCCCCTTCAACAGCTGCTAAATGAACTGCATTCTACAGCATCAAACAATGCTTATGCAAAGCTGAAATCAGATACAAGCCACTTGTTTCCTGCCAAATTGAAAGTTTTTTCTGATAGCCAATTCTACATTTTCAGTTCTCCTGGAGAAGCTGAAAAAGAACTAAAATGACTGATCTAACATTGTCCGGAATGTGAACATGAGTCAGGTTGTGTCCTGATTATGTAAAATTTTCCTATTCCTTAAGGGGACTGTTTAACTTCATACCTCAGGTTCATTGTATATTGACTGTACTACTAAAGAACATCTCAATTTTTTCCTTATCCTAAAGGGGACTGTTTAAAATCATATCCTTGGTTTATTTTATTTGGACTGTACTATCATATGATATCTCAATTTAAATTTTCAATTCTGCTGGTAGTTTGTTTTGTTTTGGATGTCCTCTGCCTATTAGCATGTCAAAGGATTTGGGGGAGGGGGGTAGTGAGGAGAAAGAGAGCAAGTTATTTCTTATCTATCCTTTTTACCCAAACAAGTAAGTAAGTATCAACATAATAATAGCCTCCTTAGCCATAGTACTTGGCAAGGTCACTTAAGGTTACAAAATATCCACAAAAGTTCAGAAGTGTCTCTCTGACCAAACAATGAACTTTGTTAGCTGGAATGTCAAAGGTCTCAATCACAGTCTAAAGTGGAAAAAAGTATACTATCTCCTAACGGCCAAGATTGTATTTTCACAGGAGACTTAAGACCAGTTTCGCTTGCAAAGAGATTGGACTGGTCAAATATTTCACTCCAGTTATACAAAGAAAACAAGAGATATGGGAATCTTAATATAAAATTAAATTAAATTATAAAATCTCTTTTGTAGCATCAGAAGTAGCATCTGATCCTGCAGAGCGATATATTATGGTGATGGGTAGTTTTATTAAATCTAAAGTAATTTTGATAAATATCAACTTCATTCAAAATGTAGAGAGACTTCATTCAAAATGTAATTGCATCTATTCCTAATATGAACACTCATAAAATGATAATGACTGGAGACTTTAATTGTTTTTTAAATCCAGACCTGGATAGGTCTTCTGCTACAATGAAGATGACATCTAATACAGCAAAAATAATTACACAGTTTGAAATGGATCATAATTTATCAGACCCATGGAGATATTCAAATCTAAACTCAACAGTATATTCCACCTTCTCATTAGTACATCAGAGTTGCTCAAGAATTGATTATTTATAAATAATAATTTATTGCCCACTGTCAAATCTTGCAAGTACAATGGTATTGTTATCTTTGGCCACATCCCTCTGATCATGGAGCATAAATCACTCTGTCCTATACACTCATTACATAGCTGGCATCTAAACCCCCTCATGTTAGCTGATGAGAACGGTACAGAATTCATCGCCGAACAAACTGATTATTTTTTAAAGACACATTCATCGTCAGAGGTCTCTGCAGGAATACTCCGAGGAACTCTAAAGGTCTTTTTAAGAGGACAAATTATTTCATATCTTTCCCACAAAAATAAATTGGAAACCAAAAAGGCATTTTGAGTTAATTAATAAAATCGCCAGGATAGATCAAGAATATGCCAGCTCTCCAAATGAGGCACTTTATACGCAAAGGCAAGTTCTGCAATCAGAATTTAACCTCTTGACAACAAAAGAAATGGAACAGCTCATCTTTTAATTCTGACATTATTACTATGAACATGGAGAGAAGTTCAGCAAATCCACAAGCAGGAAGTCTGCAAAGCAATAATAAAAATTACCAACACAGATGGAGATAATATTATTGACCATAAAAATAAAACCCAGATATTTAAGGAGTACTACAAGTCCTTATGTTCTACTCAGTTTATGGAATATATGATGCAATCTAATGAGTTTTTTGATGCATTACAAATACCACAGCTAGATACTTGTAATAGAGAATTACTGGATGCTGTAAACCCACTCCAAAGTTGAAAAGCAGCAGGCCCTGATGGCTTCCAGTGAATTTTATGAAAAAGTACAAATATGTTAGGTCCACAACTACTAGCAAAGTTCACAGGAGACAGACACATCAAAACCTTACTGCAAACTTTTTGCCAAGCATTAATTATCTTCTTTCTAAAGAAAAATAAGAACTTATTACAATGTGCATCATATAGACCAATTTCACTTCTCAATAATGACGTTATGATACTCTCCAAAGTTCTAATTAGAAGGACTGAGAAAAAGCTTCCTTCTGTAATATCACAAGACCAAACTGGATTTATTAAAGGCAGACACTTAGTTTCTAATCTTCAACATTCGTTTAATGTAATATACTAACCCATTAAATCTAACACAGAGATCTTATCATCTTTAGACAAAGAAAAAACATTTGACATAGTTGAATGGGACAACCTATTCACGACATTGCACAGATTTGGGTTTGGCTCAAATATATGTTCATGAATAAAATTACTTTATACCAGTCCAGAAGCCTCTGTCTGTATCTACAACGTTATTTTAAACTACTTAAAACTATAATATGGTACTCGACAAAGATGCCCCTATAACCAAATGCTCTTTGCAATCACCTTTGAGCCATTAGCCATTTTCTTTTGAAATTTGCTAGAGATAAAGGGGATAATCAGAGGACTTGAACAGAAAATATCATATATCCAGCTGACATGGTACTATATATATCAGACCCACAAACACCTTTACCAGCAGTCCTTAATGCACTAATAGAATTTCAAAAGATATCCAGACTTAAAATTAACTTGAACAAAAGTGTGCTTTTTCTAGTGAACTCTCTTGCACACAATATTAGACTGGACACCTTCTCATTTATTTTAGCAGATCAGTTTAAACACCCAGGGGTAAACATTACAAGTAAATATAAAGATCTTTTTCAATTTTTTGCTATCTGCATGGAAAAAACACAAAAATATGTGAACAGATGGTCTACCCTCCATCTTACAGTAGCAAGAAGAATCAACACTGTCAAGATGAACATCTCTCCTAAGCTGCTTTTTCTATTTAAGTGCATATCCATATATTAACAATTCGTTCTTTAAGAAATTTGACACAATTATAACCTCATTTATTAGGAATTCTAAACATCCACACATCCACAAAGTGACTGTACAACAACCTAATGCAGAAAGGGCCATGGCACTGCCTAACTTTCAATTTTATTGCTTGTCGGCTAATATACAAGGAATAAGGATCTGGAAATCCATATCAGTTGATGAACATACACAAGCCTGGTCTGCAATAGAAACAAAATTTTGCTATACTTCTTTAAATGCTCTGCTCTGTGCCCCAGTAACAACAAATTATTATCAATACAATACAATACAATTGTCAATCAACCAGTCAGATTATGGAACTAAAGCAGAATACAGAAAAGCTTTTATCTGTTGCACCTCTATATGATAATCAGCTTTTTCTATCCTCTCAAACCTACACAGTATTTAACCATTGTAAACCATTCGAGATTTAAACACTTAGGGACTTGTGTATAGATAATGTCTTTGCATCTTATGAACAGTTACGTCTCAAATTTAACAGCCCATCAACACAATTTTTCCACTCTTTCAAATTCTGAAACTTTGTTAAAAGGAACCTGTCCACTTTTCCACACTTACCACTGAATTCTATTCCAGACAAAATACTGATCAGTCCTGAAAATTCAGACAATATCTCAATAATATATAAAAATATTTTTAAGTACCTTCCTTTCAAAGGTCCTGGGGTATGGTGGGGAAAGAATCTTTCACTTATTATCTCAAAGAAGGAGTGGAAGGAAACCATGCATAGAATACACTCTAGCTCCATATGCACAAAGTATTCAATCATTCAACTCAAAATCTTTTATTAAGCACATTTATCTTAGTTAAAATTGAACAAAATGTATTCAGGCAAGATCCTACCTGTGAATGTTGCAATCGAGCTCCAGCCTTACTGGGCCACATGTTTTGAGTGTGCACCAAATTAACATCTTTCTGGTCAAAAATCTTTGAATGCCTATCCGACAGCCATGGTGTCCAAATCACTCCTAAACCATTAACATCTTTGTTTGGTGGACTCCCAGATGACCTTAAAGTGGAGAAGGACAAACAAATTGTAATTGCCTTTACTTCACTACTAGCACGTAGATTTGTCTTGCTTGGAAGAATCCCAGCCCACCTATTATAAGTCAGTGGGTAACTGATGTTTAATACTAGAAATCGGAAAAAATCAATTCGCACTCAGAGGATATGTTCAAAACTTTTTTTTTAATATATGGCAGATCTAATTAATAAAATTTTTGTTAAAGCTTTTATATTGGGGAAAACATGATTCTTAGTTTTTTTTTAAAGAATTGTTCTTGTTGTTGGCTCTCAGTCTCTTTTTTTCAGATGGGGGTTGATTTTAGGTTTGTTACGTTTGACTCAATTGTATTTAATATTGCTTTCTTTGTTGTTAAAGTATGTCTTAAATGTATAGAATGTTAACTTCTTTAAATATAGTCTACAAAAACAAAAAAAGGAATTTGGCCAGAATACAGCGTTTTATGAAAATTGTTTAATGGATTCATAATTGTTTTACCATACACTTCTTTGAGCACTCCTGAGTTAATGGTACCTTTTCCTAGCAATGTATTTGATTTCAGCTTTTTTTAACTGTAGCTTTGAGGTGGGAACCAAAACACTAGTGAACTTCAACCACTGCACTATTAGAAGTATCCTGACGAGATCCATCAAGATGTGCTTTGGTTAACCTGACTTGCTAGGATAACAAACTCCTTCAAAGGACGGTTCATACAGCTTCTAAAAGTACTGGGGCTGTCCTTGCACAGCTTCAAACCATCTACTCCATCAGATGTCTGAAGAGAGCTGAATCCATCATTTCTGATGAAAGCCATCCGGCTCATTCCCTCTTTTCACTTCTGCTTTCTGGTAGCATGTCACTGCCAGATCTAAATACTAGCGTGGCAAATTGCTTGCGTACTAAAGTGACTTTAGCTGCAGGTGGAAGTCCCATTTTACTTATCGTGACAATACTTGTTGTCTTGTGGTTCAGCAGTCTATTAGTCAGTAAAAGCGCTGTAAAGAATCTGTCTGTTGTTATGGTTTTGCCTTTGTCCATAAACTTAATGACCACAGACTTGCCCTGGGTTGTAACTCAAAACACACCTCTCAGCAAAACGTTGCCAGATGTCCGAAATCACAGCAAATCTGTCATTTTTCACGTGTCTTTTTTGTCAAAGTGCAAATGCTACATGATAGTCTGATATCGGTCACAGGACATCGTATCTTTCATTTCTGGGACAACAAATTATTCTGACCAGTCATCAACCGCAGCACTAACTGTGGTCATCGCTGCTCTTGTGAAAAGAATGGACATAAATGCCATCAACTTAGAGAGGGAGAGGCAATTTCGTTGTACCACGTGAACGTCACTAACTGAATAAAACTGAATAATAATAAAAAAAAAAACGCTAACTTTTACAAGTAGCCAAAATATACACCGGGTGTTACAGACTCAAATCAAATGTATGTTTTTATTACATTATAGTAACAATATTAGCAGCTCACTCACAATACACGGAGTGCCAGGACTCAAACCCGGAACCTTTTGGTTATAAGGCAGCAGTTCTTACCTCTGCACCATCCAAGAATACGTATTAACTTTCTGTCAATTGACATTTGAGCTCGGGTTTGTAACTCATTGACAGCAACTCTTCACACATTATACACTTCACGTCATTATTAATATAACATGGAAAAAGTTTCTGTTTTAGGTATGTGTTCAGCAAATCTTGCCTCGCATTTCCTTTCATCCTACACTTACACAGATCGTTGTAGACACGGAACACACATGAAATGTATGTATTTCAAATAATGATATATTATTTACCTTCTACAACTCCAGGCACCTCACACCCAGATAAACACACTTGAGCTCTGAGAATTTCAGACTTCAGCTGCGTCGGGGGAGGCTGGGATAGCAGGCTGCTTGTGATAATCGATACATTTGCAAAACAAAAGACGCTGATGAGGAGAGTTGTAAAGGAAATTAAGGTGGCCCGGGATTACAAGTTTTTTCGTAGGCTTCAGGGATTCTAGTGTTCTTCAGCTTGGAATAATATGAAAAAATGGTTAAGTCCAAGTGTCTCTTGGGTTGCGCTGTACGGTACAGTGTTAAGCCCAAACAGCACTTGGTACAGTATTCTGCTGCTGTCTAATAGATAAAATAACATTATACTGTAAAAAAAATGTTGAATCAAGCAATAATGATGACAAATTTATATTGTTTCATATGTATCATATGTATCAGTTTCACTGTTTGTGTCTACATCTGATGAAAAATTTATATTGTCATCAGATGTAGACACAAACAGTGAAACTGATACATATGGCACTGTACAACCGAACTGCCACAATATGTTTGGTGGGAGCATGCAGATTCAATGTGGCAAAACAGGTAAAATGATTGCAAATAAGTGGAAGGAAAAGAAAGACGTTAGCCTTCTAAGCACTGCTCACAATGCAGCAACTGTCAGTGTTGGTGTCGGGGAAATGTGGAATTCACTACACCTTGTGCTGTAGTAGCCTACAGTAACACAATGGGTGCAGATCAGGCATTTACATTCTAGCGTCTCATTCACATGCAACAGAAAAAATATGAGAAAACTGTAAAGAAACACATTTCTACTGTCCCAATTGTGACAGTTGGCTGTGTGTTGGTGACGTGTACTAAATCTGCATCAGTAAAGCAGTGGACACCCGACCGACCTTTCCTACTGTAGTTATGTTGACATTTTTGCATTTAAATGATTCTGTTATACATAATAACATTTTTTATTGCTTTTATTGCTTAAGTTAATGTTTACATCAAACCCCAGCATAGGGGAATAAATGGGCTCCCTGTGATTTTGATTGTCATGTGACAGGCTGGGTTGAATATTTCTGTAATTGCTTTTCACCTGGGATTTTCACACACAACAGTCCCTAGAGTTCACTCAGAATGGTGTGAGAAACAAAAAGCATCTATTAGGACAGAGGTCAGAGAAGCATGGCCAGACTGGTAAGAGATGAGAACTCAGATAGCCACTCTGTACAAGTGTGATGAGCAGAAAAGCAACTCAGAATGCACAACATGCTAAACCTTGAGGAAGATGGGCTATAATAGCAGGAGATCATCGGAATCCAAGCCTGTCAGTCAGGATCAGAAACCTGAGGCTTTTGGGGGAACAGGTGCACCAAGACTGGGAATATGTAGCCTCGTCTGATGAAACTTAGTTTCTGATGAGGCACACAGAAGGTAGGGTCAGAATTTAACACCAGCAGCATGACTCCATGCACCCAACTTGCCTTGTGCCAATGGTGTTAATCTGATGTAGAGTATCAAAAGAATAAAAAGAAACAAAAATCGTGCCACAATGGTAAGATCCTAGTTTATTCAATCGGTTTGCTTGCTCACCTGACCACTGTCCCAAAATAGTGAAACTAGAACAAAGCACTCACCCCTACCTTCTCCAAATGTACTCTCGATTACTCCTTACTCTCACCTCACTCTAGTCACATTTCAAGCACGGCAAGTTAAAGCTTTGTCCAGGTTCATTTCCCGACTTAAAGCTTACAACACTAATGATAGTGAAGTTCAACAATTAATTAATTAATTAATTAATAGACAGATACTGCTCAGGGGTGGCACGGTGGCGCAGTGGGTAGCGCTGCTGCCTCGCATTTGGGAGATCTGGGGACCTGGATTCACTTCCTGGGTCTTCCCTGCGTGGAGTCTGCATGTTCTCCCCGTGTCTGCGTGGGTTTCCTCCGGGCGCTCCGGTTTCCTCCCACAGTCCAAAGACATGCAGGTTAGGTGGATTGGCGATTCTAAATTGGCCCTAGTGTGTGCTTGGTGTGTGGGTGTGTTTGTGTGTGTCCTGCGGTGGGTTGGCACCCTGCCCAGGATTGGTTCCTGCCTTGTGCCCTGTGTTGGCTGGGATTGGCTCCAGCAGACCCCAGTGACTCTGTGTTCAGATTCAGCGGGTTGGAAAATGGATGGATGGATGGATACTGCTCAGCTCCATTTATGTTAATCAGTTTCAAACTACAATGTCCCAACTAACGATGTTGCTCTTTAACTACCAAGCTTCAGTAAAGATATAATAAATGAAATCGAATAGTGTTGAAATGTCCTCGTAAGGCTTCATATTACAGTATCAATATTGTTATTAATTTATTATTATTACTGTAATTCAAAAATTATTAATAATTTATGGGATGTATGTATTGTAATAATGTTAGGTTAGGTTACTTGAGGATAGGTTAGCTTATGCCAGGTGAGGTGTATACTCAAAGTTTCATTGGGGAAAATGACACAAAGGCAAATCCTTTAAATGCTATCGACACATGCCTGGATTTTGCAGAGTGCTGCACACTAAAGGCAATGATACAAACATAGCATGGCAAAAATAATATCAGACAAGAAGGCATGCTCCTCATTCCCTTAATAAATATCAATGAGATTAACGATAAAATCAACTAACAATCGCACTGGTCGGAACCATATACCGTCATTAAATGAGACACAACTGTACTTTGTTTTACTTTCGGTTTAAAGAAGTCTGTGTCTTTATGGGCACTTATTATGTCATTAATAATTTGTAAAGTCTGTTTTTTGCTTTTTACCTGAGAACTTTTCGTAGTGCTGTATGCCTCCATTCAGTAAAATGCACTATACAAAGATAAACTAAATCGAATTGATTTACACCCTGTCCCAGGGCTTTTTTTCAGAAATATTCTGGGGTCACAAATCCCAATACAGTATCTATGAGGTTCCCAATTGGTGGCCCAAGGTCACCATTCATCTCTACGCTCTAGTAAACAGCTAAAGGGCACAAAAAAGAGAATCAAAATTTCACCTGTACTACATAGGACTTCACTGCTGCCATCCAGAATTTTAGGGGAAATCTCTCAGCCTTTTTCCTTTTAATTAATGCAGTGTCCATGGCAAAATAAATTCCAGGACACTCAATAATCTTACAGGGGCTGGGATTCCATATTAACTGCTGTTTTCCTACCCTCTTGTTATTCTGAGTTTCCCTATCCATACACTTATGAGGCAAACAGCCCTTCACTGTCTCCTTACCTACATTACTACTACTGTGTGTTCACTAAAGTATAAATGCCACCCAGTCCATTTGCTGTTGCCTTTTACCTCTTGACCCTTCTATTTCTGGCAAGTCCTCTACCTCTGAATATCAGAACATTCAGTTCCTTAATTAAAGCTCAAATCATTCTGAGGCATCGACTTTGTCATTATAGTTTGATTCTGCAGCTGCCACGCTCCCATGAGGTATGAGCTATGGTTTGGGACCTGAAGTTTTAATGAGCACCACGGTCAGGTAAAAGCCAAACACACACAAGCACCCCACAGTATTTCTGAAGGTTGGCATCACTTGTCAATTTCTTTATCTACTGTCGGACAGACATTCCTGTTTGGTTTCTTAATATCTAAAGGATAAAACCTAATCGTATCTGCCTCATCATTACGAAGACTGCATTCAGGTTGTTAAATAACAACAAACCTATTGATTATTTCAAGACAAATCATACAACAGATAAGTCTGAGAAACGGGAGAAGACGATCCAGACCATCAAGACAGTTTGGTAAATCATTCTTTGTTCTTTGTGTCAGATGTATGTTATTTTTAGAGATAGACAATTCAGCACATTAACATTATTGAGAATACTAATTAGGATGAAAAATGAATAACATTCCATGATCTATTAGGACTGAAAATGTGTTTGGGATTATCGTTATATTTGCTGTTGGTATAATGGAGCCCCAGTAACGTTTGAATTCCCTTGCATAATTTGTTGGCTGAAAGACCCCAGTGTTCGTGTGTCAGAGAGAAGCAGCATTGTTCAAAATGGCACTGAGTCTTGTGTTCATTGTCTCCTCCAATTCTACCTCCAGGGTGTCCAGAGTGCATCCCATAACTTAGTGTATCTTCTTAATCAACTTTGGTGGTTCACTCTCGAAGCACACCACAGTGCACAAAATGGCACTGGCTGTCACAAACTTACAGAAGATATGAAAGATGTCACTTCCCACATTAAAGAAATGCAGTCTCCTACAGAAAAAGAGCCTGCTCTGCCCTTTCTTCTCTCGTCCAATCTGTCATTGATGTGGACCCCCAAGTACTTGGACCAGCTCTACGTCCACTCTCTAAAGGTGACCAGGTATTGAGGCTCTTGGGTGTGGTGAATGTCAAGGACAAGACTTTTCATTTCTCTGGTTTTGGCAGTGTTGAGTTGCAGACAATTCTCTGTGCACCCAGAAACAAGGATCTTCCATTGTGCTGTTTGTGTGTAGAACTTTGTTTTAACTGTTTATTTGTATTTTTTTTTACATATGAGCATGGGTAGGTTAGGAGACATACCTGGGGGCTATAAATGTCTAGGTTAACCATGCCAGGATCAGAAAGGAATTCACTTGTTTTCTCATAAAAGGGAGATCTGGCAACTTTCATAAAAGTCATGCAGTATAACCAAAATAATGAACTTTAAAACATAAAGTTGCTGGTTTAATTCTGTCTTCTGCCTCATTGTGTGTCCCTGTGCAAATTTAGTATTGTTTAGCTGCTGAATAAGGAAGAACAAAACCACGCAGGGTTCTGAATCTTAAAAAGCAAGTGAATGAAAATTACATTAAAAGGCAAAAGCAGTATGTTCAGTGAGCCGCAGTCTTTTCTTGAAGAGAATAATTCATGCATTTACTGTATTTCTCTATATACTGTATATTTACATATTTATATTGTATGATACGTATTTTTAAAGTTTAAACATTTTTAGATTTATTTTATTTACTTCAACAAGCTAATAAAAAGGATGAGCTCAGTTATGGGACGCACTCTGGGCCTCCTGGAGGTTGTAGCAAAGGAGAGAACTAAAACAAAACTGAGTGCCACTACAAACAATGCTGCACATCGTCTTTGTGACACTGAGGACTGATACATGAATTATTCAGCAGTAGTGTCTCAAGGGACCTTCATACTGCTGGAGTATGTGAATTTCCCCTTGGGATTAATAAAGTATCTATCTATCTATCTATCTATCTATCTATCTATCTATCTATCTATCTATCTATCTATCTATCTATCTACAGTGGTGTGAAAAACTATTTGCCCCCTTCCCGATTTCTTATTCTTTTGCATGTTTGTCACACAAAATGTTTCTGATCATCAAACACATTTAACCATTAGTCAAATATAACACAAGTAAACACAAAATGCAGTTTTTAAATGATGGTTTTTATTATTTAGGGAGAAAAAAAATCCAAACCTACATGGCCCTGTGTGAAAAAGTAATTGCCCCCTTGTTAAAAAATAACCTAACTGTGGTGTATCACACCTGAGTTCAATTTCCGTAGCCACCCCCAGGCCTGATTACTGCCACACCTGTTTCAATCAAGAAATCACTTAAATAGGAGCTGCCTGACACAGAGAAGTAGACCAAAAGCACCTCAATAGCTAGACATCATGCCAAGATCCAAAGAAATTCAGGAACAAATGAGAACAGAAGTAATTGAGATCTATCAGTGTGGTAAAGGTTATAAAGCCATTTCTAAAGCTTTGGGACTCCAGCAAACCACAGTGAGAGCCATTATCCACAAATGGCAAAAACATGGAACAGTGGTGAACCTTCCCAGGAGTGGCCGGCCGACCAAAATTACCCCAAGAGCGCAGAGACGACTCATCCGAGAGGTCACAAAAGACCCCAGGACAACGTCTAAAGAACTGCAGGCCTCACTTGCCTCAATTAAGGTCAGTGTTCACGACTCCACCATAAGAAAGAGACTGGGCAAAAACGGCCTGCATGGCAGATTTCCAAGACGCAAACCAATGTTAAGCAAAAAGAACATTAGGGCTCGTCTCAATTTTGCTAAGAAACATCTCAATGATTGCCAAGACTTTTGGGAAAATACCTTGTGGACTGATGAGAGTAGGTTTGGATTTTTTTTTCTCCCTAAATAATAAAAACCACCATTTACAAACTGCATTTTGTGTTTACTTGTGTTATATTTGACTAATGGTTAAATGTGTTTGATGATCAGAAACATTTTGTGTGACAAACATGCAAAAGAATAAGAAATCAGGAAGGGGGCAAATAGTTTTTCACACCACTCTATCTATCTATCTATCTATCTATCTATCTATCTATCTATCTATCTATCTATCTATCTATCTATCTATCTATCTATCTATCTATCTATCTATCTATCTATCTATCAGCAACAATATGCCTGTATATTGCCTCTCTGCAGCTGGGACTGCCAAGTCAAAAGTTTTCTTTTTACCTTTCTCTCCTTTTTAGTCATTTTGGTGTGTGTTGAGGCCATTGTGTGTGTATATTTGTTTATTTAAAGAGCTTCTGTAAAAAGCCAAATTTCCTTATGACATTGAACAAATGACATTTTATCATCAGAGACAGAAATCAGATTATTCTTTATTTTTTTTGTAATAAATCATATTTGAACATAACCGTGATAACAATGATAGTAAAATAATTACATATATTAGTAAGATACATACAACTAATGTTTTAATAGCATTTTGCAATATTGTGTAATTAAAAATGGGCATGTGGCTGAAATAGCTTTTATATCCAACAAATACCAACGCAACAAGAAGTTGAAAAATTACAAAAAAAAAAAAAAATCTACTCAAAGAGAAGTATTATTATATAGAAAAAAATTACTAAAGTAAAAGTACCTAACTTGGAAATTACTGAAGTAAATGTTCAAAAAGTGTGTTGAAAAATGACTTTAGAAAAAAAGTAACCTAAATTAGTAAACATCTTCAAATATCCATACACATATATATCAGATTAGAAAAACTTTATTAATCCCAAGGGGAAATTTATATGCACACAAAGATACAGACTTGTATTGTGTGATTGTGACTTACGACCCCAAAAAATGTGTATGCTCAGGAACTGCAGGCTCAAAGTGGGCATTTAAAGGGAATCAATGTCAAGTCAAAATATGTATAAAAAAAACAAATCACGACATTGTCTAAAATGTGTAGTTAAAATTCATTTTCTAGACTTGACCTTCATTTCACAGTGGTAGGCAAGGATCCAATTTGTTCCTGATTTTGTTTTCTACATTGTCGTGGTACGTTCAGACCGGTAACCTTATATATGAATAAGATGGTTCAAATAATGAATAGATGAAGAAAATTCTAAATATACAGCTACATTGTAGCTTCAGTATTGTTTTCAGATTACAGTTTTTGTTGTCTTTTAATTTTTAATCTTTGTATTCCCAGACTTTTACCTTGTTTTTGATCAAACGTACTGTTTCTGGCTTATGATTATTGTATTTTTTAGGCAAAATATTTTTTGTTTCTGCTTTATTCTGGTATCCTTTTTTGAATCCATTTAAATGCACATCTCTAAATATATAACTTAATTGTGTTTGCATTTAGACCAGAGGCTTTATTGTTCTCCTCTCCTCCATTTGGTGGACATTTTATTTCCATTTTTGGCCTGTGCATGCTATATCCTTCCCTAATCTTACTTGCCATTTGTATTTTCATTCATAAAATTGCTCATTTGCGGTGGGTTGGCACCCTGCCCGGGATTGGTTCCTGCCTTGTGCCCTGTGTTGGCTGGGATTGGCTCCAGCAGACCCCCGTGACCCTGTGTTCAGATTCAGCGGGTTGGATAATGGATGGATGGAAAATTGCTCATAAAATTGATTAGCAGGGATTTCATGCCACAAACAAGCGAGTAAAGTGGAATTTATTGTGACCCTGCCCTCCACAAAAACAAAGTACAGTAATCCCTCCTCCATCGCGGGGGTTGCGTTCCAGAGCCACCCGCGAAATAAGAAAATCTGCGAAGTAGAAACCATATGTTTATATGGTTATTTTTATATTGTCATGCTTGGGTCACAGATTTGCGCAGAAACACAGGAGGCTGTAGAGAGACAGGAACGTTATTCAAACACTGCAAACAAACATTTGTCTCTTTTTCAAAAGTTTAAACTGTGCTCCATGACAAGACAGAGATGACAGTTCTGTCTCACAATTAAAAGAATGCAAACATATCTTCCTCTTCAAAGGAGTGCGCGTCAGGAGAGAGAGAGAGAACAAAGCAAGCAGTCAAAAATCAATAGGGCTGTTTGGCTTTTAAGTATGCGAAGCACCGTCGGTACAAAGCTGTTGAAGGCGGCAGCTCACACCCCCTCCGTCAGGAGCAGGGAGAGAGAGAGAGAGAGAGAAAAACAAACAAGCAAAAATCAATACGTGCCCTTCGTGCTTTTAAGTATGCGAAGCACCGTGCAGCAGGTCGCTTCACGAAGCAGCTGCACACAGAAGGTAGCAACGTGAAGATAATCTTTCAGCATTTTTAGACGAGCGTCCCTATCGTCTAGGTGTGCGAACAGCCCCCCTGCTCACACCCCCCTACGTCAGCGCAAGAGAGAGAGAGAGAAAGTAAGTTGGGTAGCTTCTCAGCCATCTGCCAATAGCGTCCCTTGTATGAAATCAACTGGGCAAACCAACTGAGGAAGCATGTACCAGAAATTAAAAGACCCATTGTCCTCAGAAATCCGCGAACCAGCAAAAAATCCGCGATATATATTTAAATATGCTTACATATAAAATCCGCGATAGAGTGAAGCCGCGAAAGGTGAAGCGCGATATAGCGAGGGATCACTGTATTCTTTTTGTTCCTCCACAAAAACAAAGTATTCTTTTTGTTCCTGTTCAAGAAAACAGATTTTTTGCACACCACCATTATAGACAGGCAATGGTAAGAACAAACACATTGTGAACAGGGGGGGCTGAACGCACCCCTAGAAAACATGGACGCTCCTCCCAAACCCCCTCTTAATCGCTGATATAATGGGAATAAATACAGTTTACCTCCACATTGCTCCCTTACTTGCTGGACTGCTGCTGCTGCTCTGTCACGTGACGCTTCGCATACCTAAAAGCCTGAACAGCACCTGTCCTTTTTTGCTCTTTGCTTTGTCTCACTCTCTCCTCCCCCAGACGTCCTCTGCTTCTGTTGGGGATTCTGCTCCCGACGCACACCCCTATGAAGAGGAAGATGTTTGTGTTTACTTTTAATAGAGAGATGGATCTGTCCCCTCTGTCTTCACGCGGAGCTCGTTTTACTTTTGAAAGGGACATATGTTTGTTTGAAGTGTTTGAATAAAAGTTACGGACTCAGCAATATCCTGTGTTTCTGTTACCTTATGGATTGAAAATATATCATAATTCACACAAGAACATATAACATAAGATGTCTGACAAATGAAAGGAGGCCATTCATCCATTCGGCCATTAATCCTGTTTGTTTATCTAAAAGGCTGTTCCAATATCTCATCCAGACTCTTCATAAAGGTTGTCAAGGTTTCTGCTCCAACTTCATGTCTCAGTAGTTTGTTCCAGAGTCCCACAACCCTTTGTTTAAGTAAGTGCTTCCTGGCTTCTGTCCTCTTAATTTCCACTGTTGTCTTCTAGTAGGTGATTCATCGTTAATTCTGCTGGATCTACTTTATCAATGCCTTTGAGAATGTTGAAGCCCTTATTTAGATCAGTTCTGCTCATTACTAAGTAGGGTTTAATTCTCTGACTCTATCAAAGTAGGATATGTACTTAAGTCCCATGATGCACTTGGTTGGTCTCCTCTGCACAGCTTCACCTGTTGTTATGTTGCTTTTTTTATTGTGGTGAGCAGACATGCACACAGTACTCTACATCCTGTCTTAGTAATGCAGTAATGCATTATAGTCTGAGCATAACTACCATTGATTTATATTCAACAGTTTTGCAATGTAACCTTCAATTTTATTTGCTTTTTCAATGCATTGTTTCTGCGCATTGTTGCTTCCTCTAGGACAGTGTCTTCCACCTTATATTTATAACTGACGACATGTAGCACTTTTCACTTTTCTGTGTTAAACTGCATTTTCCAAGTGTTTGTTCAGTTCTGAAGCTTGAATCTGGGGGACTGTTTAAGAACAAGCAGAATAAGGTTACCAATGAGTAATGAGTTCTAAGCCAAACGCGACAGAAGACTAGTGAGTCTTTTCTTATCTACTAAGAACTTCTCAAAGAACTTCTCATTATCCATTCAAGAGACATTCACAGAAAAACAGAACATGTGTAGCCGTAGTGGCACTGGGTGTGAAACCCCTTCTTAGGTGGTCATCTTTTGGCTTGCTTTGAGTTTTAGCCAGCCGATATACCACCTGCGCTTTAGATCAGGTAATCCACATGAAGCTAAGTATATTCGAGTCTAGTCGGTACTTGGATGGGAGGCCAACCAGTAAAAGTTTGAGTTCCTGCTGGAAGAGATGTCAGAGAGGCCGTCAAAGGGGATAGCTTACCCTGTGAGCTGTGTGTGGATTCATTGTCCCAGTTCAGTAACAAATACACTGTGTTGTAAAAATTGTCACAATCCTTTGGATGAGACATAAAATCAAGGTCATAAATCTCTGTGATCATAATGGTCCCTGGGCATCTTTTGAAAGAGTCGGGTTTATTGCGATGTTCTGGCTAAATTGCCAATCATGACCTCATCCATTCCAGCCCCCTAATTCTCCCGTGTCTCTTTTTGGCTAAATAGCTGTCTTCAATTCACAACCTAATAGCTAATGTGTGGTAAAGGTATTAATGCAAAAATGGCTGCCATCAGTGTTTATCCACTGTCTATGTAAAGCATTTTGAGTTGTTAAAAAAGCACTCTATATTTGTAATTATTTAATGAATTAATTATTCTCATTATTATTTGGCTACTGGTTAAGGAAAAAAGAAACAAGGTATCAGAACCTTTAAAATAAATTCAGTGCACAGTAAATTAAGGCAAAAGGCATATGTTCTGTAAATGGCAGTAATAGTTTACTAATTAATTATCCATCCATCCATTTTCCAACCCGCTGAACCCAAACACAGGGTCACGGGGGTCTGCTGGAGCCAATCCCAGCCAACACAGGGCGCAAGGCAGGGAACCAATCCCCGGGCGGGGCACCAGCCCACCACAGGGCGCGCACACACACACACCAAGGACAATTTAGGATTGCCAATCGACCTAACCTGCATGTCTTTGGACTGTGGGAGGAAACCAGAGCACCCGAAGGAAACCCACCCAGACACGGGGAGAACATGCAAACTCCATGCAGGGAGGACCTGGGAAGCAAACCCAGGTCTCCTTACTGCAAGGCAGCAGCGCTACCACTGCGGCACTGTTCCGCCCCATTAATTAATTAATTGGTTGAAAATAAAAATTTCCAGGTACCCATGCTCTGAGCTAATTGGTGACTCTAGATTGTCCCGGTGTGTATAAGTGATGTCCCTGCCATAGCTCTAACACTCTCCTACAGAAAAACAGACAATGGATGGGTGAAACTTTACATATACTTATGCTACATTTGATTAAAACATCTGCACTCGTAAACTTGAATCAATTGGTGTGGAAATTAATTAATATTATATGTGCTATTACATTAACTATTAAAGTTACAAGTTTTCAATATCTTTTGAATGTATATGGTTTTGTTTTCTAAATTTTTGCAAGGGATACAATCACAATCACAGGTGTTAGATGTTTGTATGAAATCTAGGTAGAAATTTTTTCCAGGTCGCAGCATTTATTATTTGTTTACCTTTTTTTTCCAGGTCGAAAAATCAAGAAATTGGCAATAATGAATAATATCACATTCTCCACATCTGAATTTATTCTGCATTGTGCGATCAGCTATGAGCAGCGAAACTTCACAGTGTCTATTCTCTCGGTAATCTATGTTGTGTCCCTGTTTTGGAATTTGCTGATAATTCTGATCATAAAAAGCAACCATCATCTTCAGACTCCAATGTACTTATATATTGGAACCTTAGCCTTTGTAGATGTGCTAAACAGTACCAACATTATTCCCAACATGGTAGCTGTTCTTTTAGATTCTGTAGTTGTTCCCTATGGACCCTGTTTACTGCAGATGTATATGATGTTCCATTTGGAGCTGGCAGAATCCCTGCTCTTTGTGTGTATGGCATGTGATCGCTATGTAGCTGTCATTCATCCACTTCGCTATGCTTCCCTGATTACAAATAAAATTGTCTGGTTTAGTGTTTTTTTGTCTAACATTATTTGTTCTTTGGTACTTACACCATATGTAGTCTATGCCACTGAGCTTCGTTTTTGTACCACTAATGTCCTACCATACTGTTTCTGTGATTATGCTACAATGGTTCATGTTGCTTGCACTAACGATCCTAAATATTTAATTATTTTGTCCACAACTACTATTACTTTTGCCATTCTTCAAGTGTCTCCAATTCTCTTTTCTTACTTTCGCATTGCTCAAGCAGCCCTAAAGATCTCATCTGTCGAAGGGAAGAGGAAAATTTTAAGTACTTGCCTCACCCACCTGCTGGTGATGGGGATTTTTTATCTGCCATTGATGATGTCCTACATATTCCCAGGAATTGGTGTGAAATTATCAATGGAAGCTTATAATATGCTGGTAATTATCGGTAATGTTGTTCCTCCTATGATGAATCCTATAATTTATAGCTTTCGGAACACAGAAATAAAAAACACAATGTACAAGCTTTTTAAGTGGAATAAGAACATCTTTTAATGGCAAGAACTAAAGAAAGTCAAATGTTCATTATGTTAAAATATCATTAAATAACTGCTGGAGCAAGTAAGAAATTATTCAGCTTTGTCAAATATGATATGATAAGTTGTCAATAAATGTAAAATATTGTATATATTGTTGAAAAGTTTCAAGCTTATATAAATATAATATAATGAGTAACACATTTCTGGCCATAATACCACACTGTCATTGGTGTATACCAGTTACACCAGTTGTGGGTCTTCTTTTTCTTCTTCCTCCTTTTTATCTCTCCCAACATAATGAGGGGTCTATACACCTCTCCTCCACATTTAGAACCTTCTTTCTTTTCCTGTACACTCTTTTGTTCATAGATTCACTGTCTCTCCTCATCACATATCCGTTCCACTACATCCTCCTTTCCTGTACTTTTTTAGATGTCTCTCCTACTTTTGTTTTGTTGTACCTCTGATCGTCTCATTTCTTGTTCTGCCCTTGCACTTCCACAATACACAACACAATATCCTCAGCAAAAAGCCTGCACCAGTGTGTTTGGTGTGTTTATCCCATGATTCAATACATCCACAACCAAATAGGTAAGCTATGGGTCTCTGGTGCATACCTACTTTTACTGGTATCTTGTCTGTTACCCCAACACTGCTTGTAACCCGGTTTGTCACTCTTTCTTGCATATCCTGGTCAATATTCACATATACTGTAAATTATAATGGAGAAGTAAGACACATAGATACCTTGTCCTATTCAAAGATGTCACTAAAGACCGTGCTACTCATCACAAAAGTCAAGACATTTAAGAGTATATCTGTCTAATGGAATTCTGCTTAGAACATTTATTAAGATGATATTCTTCCTTTTGTAAACATAAACAGCATTCCTTTCAGTAGATAATTTTTTAGCTTTCAACATCATACACAAATAAGATGCTGCCATGATTCCGACATAGAGTCTTTACAGCCCGGAATCCCATCAATAGACTCGCCTGTGTTCCTGTTTTCACTGGTGGACTAGAGATTTTTGCTGTGATGTTGACGATGATGATAATGTTCATCTTTTTGCTACTCTTGTGCATATGTTAAAATTAGAGAAATACATTAATAATTCAGATGGGGCACCTCTCAGTTCCAAAGAGTGATAGCTGTGTAAAAACTAAAGATTTGTTAACACAGAAGCCACACATGGTAGGATGAACATAGGGAGACAAAGAAGTATTAATAGAGTAAATAGAAACATATGGTCTGCCACAGGGTCCAAGTCTACCCTGTTGCTCATTTTCCCACTATCCCAAAAACAACAAAAAAACAATGACACTGTGTGAGGAGCTTATTAAGGCCGTGGCTTGGGCTACTTTGGTGTACATGCTTATGTGGCGCCATGGTGTTTGGTGTTGTGCCTGCACACGTGTGCAATTGGTTCTAGTCATCCTCATCGATTTTCCAAATTTTATAATTGAGACGCCGTACGCACAGTTATAAGGAGAGCCTGAGCCTTATACGGGAGGTTCAGACTGGTGAAAGAAAACCAAAAGCAGATTTGGGAAGTGTGAACCAGCACGGTGTTGAGAAGGCAGGTGTTCAGTGACCCTGGCATTTCATTTGTTCCCATTGAACATCTGGGAGTAGCAGGAAACAATCGTGCAACCTCTTGGGAATTCCATAGATGATGAAGATGGCGTGAGAGGAAGACAGTGGGATGGCTCAAAGATTCATGGCAGATGCCAAAGGAGGCACTCACAGTGACAGCTGAAGAAAGGGACCATAGCTGCCAGTGTCTAGGTCCACTGGGAAGACCTGATGTGGTGAGCTGGGGAGACAAGGTGAGAAGGCCGGACTGGATTAAAAGAAATGGAATAGAACAATGTTTTGTTTTACTCTCCACATGATCATTTGGTTTAACCGTGAAATTATTCACTTACAACATTTATGAAGATTTACACTTTTTCACTGTTCTCTTTCTGACTGTTTGTGTCTGCGTTTGCCCGGCTCATCCCAGTTACATTATTGACGTTCCTGGGCTCAAGTGTTGCAAGGGATTGATCCAGACAGTTACAGACTGGTACAATACACTTTCCCTTCCTTTTCCTAAAGTACTCTCCATTACTTTTTTCCTCTCACCTCATTCTGGCCACACTTCCACCATGCCAAGTTGAAGCTTTACCCAATCTTACCTGCTGACTCCAAGCTCACCAGGCTACCAATGGTGAAGTGAATTTATGCCCTATCCCTGGACTATTTTCAGTGGCAATCCTTGGAAACACATCTAGAATCAGGAATGCCTCCAGAAAATCCCTGAAACTCTCACTGGTGGACTCATGTTAACCTGTATTGCCATGCTCCAGTAAACAGATAAAGAGTACAGTACCATAATTAACAGCAACAAGGCTCTGCTTGTACGACATAGACCCTGCTGCTGCCAGCAGTGTTTAGGGCAGGGACCTCAAACTCCAGTCCTGGAAGGCCGCAGTGGCTACAGATTTTCATTCTAACACTTTTCTTAATTAGTGACCTGTTTTTGTTGCTAATTAACTTCTTTTGAAATTCAATTGACTTGTGTTTTATGATTTGTTCCCCAGAATTTCATCCTCGTTCCTCTGAATTGTTTCATTTCTTTCCTTAAACAGAAATGAAATGTGAAGTGAGTGAGCCAACAGAAGACCAACTAAGTCAGGGCCTCAAAGTCCAACCAATTTCACTCCAACCAGTTGCTTCATTAGGCGCTGATTCTTGTTGTTAATTAAACCCGTTCTTCAATTCCATGGCTTGTTGCTGCTCTCATTGTGCAATGGCATACATTTTCAAAATTGTTGCTTTTTTCTTAAGGGCAGCATGGTGGTGCAGTGGTAGCGTTGCAGCCTTGCAGTAAGGAGACCCAGGTTCGCTTCCTGGGTCCTCCCTGCTTGGAGTTTGCATGTTCTCCTCGTGTCTTTCCTCCGGGTGCTCCGGTTTCCTCCCACAGTTCAAAGACATGCAGGTTAGGTGTATTGGCGATTCTTAATTGTCCCTAGTGTGTGTGCTTGGTGTGTGGGTGTGTGTGTTCTGCGGTGTGTTGGCGCCCTACCCAGGATTGGTTCCTGCTTTGCACCCTGTGCTGGCTGGGATTGGCTCCAGCAGACATCTGTGACCCTGTGTTAGGATATATCGGGTTGGAGAAATGACTGACTGCTTTTTCTTTACTTTCCTATGAGCACTGTTAAAATGTTTGGGGGACCTGAGCAAATCAACATTCCTGAGACCTCCACCCTTACTATTTTCAGATATTGTATGATGCTCACAGTTTGGTGGTCATGTTTTGGCTCATTTTGTATCTCATTATTGTTTGGCTGCTAATTAAGGAAAAAGAAACAATTATGGGGTCTGAGTCTTCAAGAGCAAGTCAATTAAAATTAATTCAAAAGAAGTTAATTAGCAGCAAAAACAGGTCACTGATTAAGAAAAGGGTTTAGAATGAAAACCTGCTGCCACTGGGGCCCTCCAGGACTGGAGTTTGAGATCCCTGTTTTAGGGGAAATCTCCACTATGACAACTGATTTGTCCTCCTCCACTTTAAGCCCAACTGCCTCAATCACTGTAGTAATTCCCTTCATAATTTTAAACACTTCAGTCAGGTCTCCTCTTCATCTTTGTTTCTTTAAACTGTAATGGCTCAGTTCTTTTAATAAATCCTCATAATTCATCCCCTGTTGCCCTGGAATCAGCCTGGTTGCTCTTCTCTCGACTTTTCTAGGGCCGTTATGTCCTTTTTGTAGCCTGGAGACCAAAACTGCAAACAGAACTCCAGATGAGGCCTCACCAGTATGTTATAAAACTTGAGTAGAACCTCCTGTGAGGTCCACACCTCATGGCGCTATATAACCTAACATTCTATTAGTCTTCTTAATGGCTTCTGAACACTGTCTGGCAATTGATAGCGTCGAGTCCACTATGACTCCTAAATCTTTCTCATAAGGTGGACTTTTGATTTTCAAACCTCCCATTGTGTATTCAAACCTAACATTTTTACATACTATATGTAACTAGCCAACCCACTGCGTAGCATACGCCGCATAATTATGTATTGATGGGTGAACACGTCTTGAAAGACACAGTTGTCCAAATGGGGTGGGTTTGAGGATACGACTGTAAGTGAATAAAAAGATGGAACTCTGGAAAGAGCAACATACAATTGTCCATGACTGAAAACTGGAGGACCGCCGCCGCGCCCCCACCTCCCAAAGCGAGGGACGGGGCTGGACGGCGGTCGCGCACGGAGGGCGGAACGGGGTGAGAGGGGAAGGACACCCAATGAGGACGATGTATTGATGGGTGAACACTTCCTGAAAGACACAGTTGTCGAAATGGGGTGGGTTTGAGGATACGACTGTAAGGTTACATCATCTACATAGGTATGTTCGATCGTCTGACGCCCATTCCGCCCCGGTCCCCCCGCCATTCTAGTCTGCCGATTTCTTAGTCATCTCTTAGTCATCGTTCAGTACGCACTGCCTGCTCATGTGCCCATCCCCAACTCCTCACCTGAATTGCTTTCGTCTGTGTACAGTCCACATGCACTTGGGAGTCACGTTGACTGTTCATTTTCCAAACACCGCCTCAGTCGGTTTCGTCTCTGCTACAGTCCACATGCACCTCTGATCCACGTTGACTTTTCATTGTTCTTTTTGTCCAGGCCGGGTGAGGTTTCCCCTATTGAGTCTAATTAAGCCAAAGGCTCCACACCTGGTGGTGCCCTTCCATCAATTCCTTTAAGTTTCAGCTTTGCAACCATACTTCTCCCGGAACCCAAAGACTTTGGTTGCCCGGCGGATCATGGGAATAACGCCGCCAGATCTCCAGTCGGCATCATTTATGGTCGGAACTACGACGGTATGTGATCGTCTTCGAACCTCCGACTTTCATTCTTGATTAATGAAAACATTCTTGGCAAATGCTTTCGCTCAATGGCGAATTGTTGGTGGGCGGGGCTCTGACGTGCGTGTGCCATGGTCAGTTGCTTAGTGAATTGTTGGTGGGCGGGGCTCTGTGAGTTGGTGTGCGTGGCTCTGGCGTGTGTGTCACACGGTCTGTCTTGCGGGCTGCTTCTTGCGTGTCCTGGTCGGCTGCTTAGTGAATTATATATATAGATGGTATGAAATTTTGTTTTCTGTGTTCCTGCAGGACCATCTAAGAAGAAGCATGTTTGTCACGGATGAGAATCGCTGTATGTAGCGTGTAAAACAGTTTGCGATGGTGGAATAATGAAAAATCAATGTGGCACAGAGGTGCATGTGGACTGTAGCGGAGACGAACGCGAATGACGCCGTGTTTTGTGAATTGTCGCGTCTGAGTTGGTGGCCGTGGCTCTGTGAGTTGTCGTCATATACAATGGTCTTAGAGTTGGTGGGTGTGGCTCTGTCTTGTGTGCTCCATGGGTGTCTTGCTTGCTGGCGGCTTAGTGAATTATATATATAGATACTTTACATTTACTTAGCATTAAATTTTATCTGCCACAAATCCACACAAGCCATTTTGCTGTCCAAATCCCTCTTTAATGATTGAATGGATTCCAGATTATCTGCCAATCCACCTATCTTGGTTACCTGCAAACTTAACCAGTTTATTACTTATATTCCTATCCAAATCATTTATATATATTAAAAATAGCAGCAGCTCTAGAACTGACCCCTGCTGGACACCACTCTTAAGTTCACACAATTCTGATGAGATTCCTCGCACTATCACCCTCTGCTTCTTGTGTCTGGGCCAATTCTGCACCCATCTACAAACATCACCGTGAACTCCCATTTCTTTTAGTTTGTTGCCCAACCTCTCATGTGACACCTTAAGCTGGGCTTAGCCGTTCTTTTCTTATTTTTTCTGGTGGTATTTACAGAATCTGTTAATTGATAGTGGTCGGTGTTATGTGCACATCTATTACTGTTCTTAAATGTTTAAAAGGAATGTGCTACTGAAATAGACTTATGATACATACTTATCCATAGTTAAAGAAGGAATAATTTAGCTTACTGCATTTGCTTAAAGATGGTTTAATTGTTACTGATTATAAAATGTTGTAAGTTATGTATTCATTCTCTTTTAATATTTGAAGGCAGCAGCTGAACAGTACAGAAATAAGATCATGTGTGGTGTCCGTCTCCTTGTTTTTCAGGTAGCTACTTTGGCTAACATACTTTATGGCAGTGCTGGTTTGTACTGAGCTCACTTCCCCTACCCCTGAGTCCAGTAACAACTCCCACAAGGCATCAGCTGAGTTCTGGGAACTGAAGCTTTAATGAGCACCACGATCATGTAAAAGACAAACACACACAACCATCTCATGGTATTTCTCAGAGCTGGCATTAGTTGTCTATTCCTTTATCTACATGCCTTTCTGTTCATTTTGTTTAACATGTAAGGAATAAAAATTAATCAGATGTTCCTCAACAATACAAGAAGTGAATTTAAGTTGTTAGAAAATAAAACAACACACCTATATGGTAAAATTCTTTTTAGACAACCTTGAGAACACAATAAGTTTGAGAAACAGGAGGAGACCATTCAGTTCATCAAGCTTGCTTGGCAAATCAACTTTACAACTGCTGCCGTTTGGTTTTTAAAGAAAACTCACAAAGAAATCTGGCAGCCATCACTAATGCTACAAGGTAATTATTTTCAGAGATAGAAAATGTCAGTTCATTACAGTTATTGAGGATATTTTTCAGGACGAAAAATGGAAAACATCACATGCGCTATTAGGATTTAAAGGGAGTTTGTGATTATCATTAATTTCTTTACATAGCAGCTTTGTAAAATTGCCTTGTTCAGGGTTCAATGTGAAATTGCAAAGCTCTGTTAGAAAATGAATGGATGGATGGATGGTCAGATCCTAATACACTGAATGTGAACCCCAAGGTGCTTTTCATTTACATAACTCTAGTATGTGTTTTCATTCAATTTTTTTTTCAATATTTAAAGCATGGACTGGTTACAGGACTCATACAAGGGCTACACTGTAGGTCATTCCAGACAAATTTCTAGGTTAACCATCCCAAAAATTGACCAGGATTCACTTGTTTCCTTATATTGGACCAATCTGACAATGTTGATGGTAGTCATGCAGAAGAATTCAGTACCTAGATTAATGTACTTTAAACCATAAGGCTGCTGGTTCGATTCCAGTCTTACTTTTTTTCCCAGTGCAATTTCTGTATTGTAGCTGTTGGATAAGGAAGAACAAATCAATGTATGTTTTTGACTGTAAAAAAGCAAGAGATCTAAAATTGAATAACCAGAAGTATTTTCCACAAGAAGCAATAATTTCGTACTAATTAAGAAAAATCTCAGCATGACGCAAATCTGGTCCTAGTTGTAGGAGTAACAGAATTATATCAATTTTCTTAATTTAGGAAACTAATACTAACCTCACCAGGGTTTTGGAGAGCTCATGAGTTTTCCTAACTTGTGAGGTGTTGCAAGAAGTTGGCGTTCAGGCAGAGATTAACGCGCATATTCTGAAAAAGGCAGAATGCTTTGAAAACGCCGGACAACAATGAGATTATAAAAAGATATTGAACTGACAGAGATATAATAATATTCATAGTAAATCCTGTATGTCATGTGATCACTCTAGCTACATGTAGAAGCCAAAATGAAAGTATTAAGTGTTAGTAACGTCATACTTTTTGTCCCTGAGGACAATGAAACTTTGCAATAGCCATAAACTGAGTTTGTCACAAACCGACCATTCCTTGAATTTTGCACTAAACATTGAACACTCATACAATTCGGTATTTTTAACACCCTGCTAATTTAGAATTCTTTTTTTCATTCTTTCCTTGCGAATGAACAGCTGTTGTAAATGTGACCAGAGATATACAGTAGCATCTCTTTTTTACTTTCTCATATACGAAGTATAGGGAATGTATTATAATCATCCAAAAATTCGATGTCGAGATTTTAATGAATCTCAACATTTTAGACATCCCTGACTTTCTTGTATACGAAGTATAGGGAGAGTATTGGAATCCTCCAAAAACTCAGTTTCGAAACTTTGATGAATCTTGACGTTTTAGACCTCCTTTTGGAATTATGTCTGTGTGTGTGTGTGTCCGTAAACACAATAACTTGAGTACGCTTTCACTTAGGTCTACCAAATTATGTATACAAGTATAAGTTACAAAACGTAGATTTCTATTACCTTTTGGGCTATTTCCGTTAACTGGAAGTGGCAGTTTACCTTTTATTCATGCAGCTGCAGAGTTCGATTTATTCAAGTTTACTTTTATAATAATTGTTCAATATATTATTAATTTAATTTGTTGTTGATGGTTCTTTATTGTACATAATATAAAAATGTAATCATTGTCTTGCAGTTTACTCCTCAAATATCTATCCCCATATCTGAGTATACGAGAAAGGTTAGGGGAGACCACTCCCTTATATTTTTATAAAAAGTGTTTCTACTACTTTTACACTGAGAACTTTCTGCTACATCTTTCATTGTACAGAAATCTCCATGCGGAGCAGAAACAGAAAGTCACTGTCCATGAGATTTAAGGCAGGAAGTTTTAAAACGACTACTCAGCTCTTGGCCCGTACATGGGACTGTAACACTGAGATATATGCAATTACTGAGCCAGAGAAAAGTACACAACCATTATTTCATTTGTTAAAATACTTCACATTCTAAGATCGTGACCTACAGCCACAAACGTTTTCGATGGAATTTTATTTTGAATGACCAATGTGAGCTCTTGATTTAGAAATGCAGCCAATCGATTATACTTGTAACAACCTGCCTTAAGATTGTAGCATAGTAGAAACATTATTAAATAACATGCATTTTTAAGAGTAAAAGTTATTGCATTTTTAAAAAAACATACTTATATTTATTTTAGTAACATGAATGATGTACTTTGCACTATAAACTCAAGTGACACAAAAATGTTGTTCGATGTTAGTTGTGGAGGTTCTATGTATGGCTAATTTTAGTTTATATTTCTTAAACATAACATTTTTGAAAGAAGTACCCGGTAGACAGTTAAAATCAATGGTGGAGTCACAAGCTGAAGTTGTGCTGAACATGATGGACAGCACGTCATTGTGGCCCTTTGCCAGCCAGTAAATGATTTTGTCAGTGAAATACTGGACTGCGGTGGGTTGGCACCCTGCCCAGGATTGGTTCCCTGCCTTGTGCCCTGTGTTGGCTGGGATAGGCTCCAGCAGATCCCCGTGACCCTGTGTTCGGATTCGGCGGGTTGGAAAATGGATGGATGGATGGATGAAATACTGGAACATTGTAATCTTCAGATAATTCAGTCATGATGTCATTTTTACTGTAACATAGTATACTGTATATTCAGTGTTTGTGTTATAAACTACAGAGCAAAACTTCGGTCAAGCCCTAGATTTTAATAGGTAAGTGACATTTTGATTTTCTTGCTTCCATTTTATACTTTTACAGTTCTAAATAACATTAAATTTACCGGTTACAGCTTCAAGTAGCAGCAGGAGTGAATTGGTGTGGCAGAGGTTCATGTGAACTGCTGATGTCATGGTGTGCATTTCAGTAACTTGTATAGGAAAATGGATTTGCTGTCTGGAGCGGCTATCTGATGTGTAAAAGAGGAAAATATACAAGTCAAAATAACCTCTCCCAAGGTAAGTTTGAAACATCAGTACTTGAGGTTCCACATAATGTTTCTATTTAAGGTAGATGATTCCAAAATGTTGCCCATTGTTTTTTTTGAATGGGGTTTTTTCAGAATTATAGAATTTGCTCTTGGCTTTGGTTCCTACATTGGCCTGGCACTGCCAGTATATAGGACTTAGCTGGTTTAAAAAATTAATGAATGTTCAACATTTTAAAAACACTACATTCCAATTATTCTAACTAAACAGGAATACTGTTAACCAAAATTACATTTAAAATTTTTTAACTAACTGTTATTTGTGAAGAGTTTATTTTTGTCAAATTTTAAATGCAAGAGTCTGCATGAATATGAATTTCAATGAGTTCACCTATCTTTTTTCTTTGAAAGTATTTTTCAGTTAGTCATTTTCTAACCTACTGTGTTCTGAACAGGGTTGTGGGGGCTGCTGGAACCTATTCCTGCCAACATAAGGCACAAGGCAGGAACAAACCCTGGACAAGGTGCCAGTCCACCACAAAGGAACACACACACACACACACACACATCCACCGATCACACATTAGGGCCACTTTAGTATCGCCAATCCACCTAAACTGCATGTCTTTGGACTGTGGGAGACACGGGGAGAACATGCAAAGTCCACACAGGGAACACACGGGATGTGAGCCCTGGTCTCCTTACTGTGAGGCAGCAGTGCTACCATTGTGCCGCCTGAAAGTATTTGTATTTTTCAAAATCAATTAATTTATTTAGTAATCATTTAAAAATTTAGAAATATATAGAATGCTTTCTGAACAATACAGTGACAGTTTTATACCACAATGAACTGTTTACAAATATATTGAGAAGTTTAAAAATAGTCAGACAAGTGTTACGCTCAAAGAAGGAATGAGGCACCCATACACATCCTCTCCTGACAACAACGTTAAGGAATTCTGCAACATGTTCTTTTTTTTTCGCCTTATACAATTTCTTGTATTAGGAATTTGTTAGTTTTTGCATACCCCTTGGGGTCAGAGCGCAGGGTCAGCCATTGTACAGCGCCCCTGGAGCAATTGAAGGTTAAGGGCCTTGCTCAAGGGCCCAGCAGAGTAGGACCTCTTTTAGTACTGACGGGGATTTGAACCGGCAACCTTCAGGATACCAGCGCGGATCCTTAGCCTCAGAGCCACCACTCCGCCCCAATTTTGATTTTGATTCTGATTTCAGCCCATAAAAAGGGGAGCAAAGTATACTTCTCTTTTTTGGTTGTAACAGAGGGTGCAACAGCTATGTTTACTTCTAGATAACAAGAGAAACTATCAAAGTCAAAGTCTTGACTGATCAAAGTCGAAACTTTACCACTGTAATCACAGACACATCATGTTTCCACATGTGTGTGGGGAAATGTTACACCGGCCACCCAAAAAATATCACAAAGTGAAGATAATTATTGACCTACCATCATAGTTTGTCAGAAAATTTTAAATGCTTGATTTGGTTTTCCCCCTCCTCGAACTGGCACCTTATCGTGGGGGAGGGGTTTGCGTGTCCCAATGATCCTAGGAGCTCTGTTGTTCGGGGCTTTATGCCCCTGGTAGGGCCACCCAAGGCAAACTGGTCCTAGGTGAGGGATGAGACAAAGTGTGGTCCAACAAAACCTTCTATGGCGTTTTCCCTTGGCCGGACGCGGGTCACCAGGGCCTCCCTCTGGAGCCAGGCCTGGAGGTGGGGCTCGATGTCGAGCGCCTGGTGGCAGGGCCTGCACCCATGGAGCTCGGCCGGGCACAGCCCAAAGAGGCAACGTGGGTCCCCCTTCCCATGGGCTCACCAGCTATGGGAGGGGCCAAGGAGGTCAGATGCAGTGTGAGTTGGGTGGTGGCCGGAGGCGGGGACCTTGGTGGTCCGATCCTCGGCTACAAGAAGCTGGCTCTTGGGACGTGGAATGCCACCTCTCTGAAGGGGAAGGAGCCTGAGCTTGTGCGCGAGGTTGAGAGGTTCCGGCTAGATATAGTCGGGCTCACCTCAACGCACAGCTTGGACTCTGGAACCAATCTCCTTGAGAGGGGCTGGACTCTCTACCACTCTGGAGTTGCCCCCGGTGAGAGGCGCCGAGCGGGTGTGGGCATAATTATTGCCCCCCGACTTGGAGCCTGTACATTGGGGTTTACCCCGGTGGACGAGAGGGTAGCCTTCCTCCGCCTTCGGGTGGGGGGACGGGTCCTAACTTGTTTGTGCGTATGCACCGAACAGCAGTTCGGAGTACCCACCCTTTTTGGAGTCCCTGGAGGGGGTGCTAGAGGGCATACCTTCTGGGGACTCCCTCGTACTACTGGGAGACTTCAATACTCACGTGGGCAATGACAGTGAGACCTGGAAGGGCGTGATTGCGAGGAATGGCCCCCCCGATCTGAACCCGAGTGGTGTTTTGTTATTGGACTTCTGTGCTCGTCACGGATTGTTCATAACAAACACCATGTTCAAGCATAGGGGTGTTCATATGTGCACTTGGCACCAGGACACCCTAGGCCTCAGTTCGATGATCGACTTTGTGCTCGTGTCGTCGGACTTGCGGCCACATGTCTTGGACACTCGGGTGAAGAGAGGGGCGGAGCTGTCAACTGATCACCACCTGGTGGTGAGTTGGCTTCGATGGTGGGGGAGGATGCCGGTCAGGCCTGGTAGGCCCAAATGTGTTGTGAGGGTCTGCTGGGAACGTCCGGCAGAGCCCCCTGTCAGAAGTAGCTTCAGCTCCCACCTCCGGCAGAACTTTGACCACATCCCAAGGGAGGTGGGGGACATACAGCCCGAATGGGCCATGTTCCGTGCCTCTATTGTTGAGGCGGTTGACCGGAGCTGTGGCCGTAAGGTGGTCGGTGCCTGTCGTGGCGGCAATCCCAGAACCTGTTGGTGGACACCGGCGGTGAGGGATGCTGTCAAGCTGAAGAAGGAGTCCTACCGGTCCCTTTTGTCCTGTGGGACCCTGGAGGCAGCTGATAGGTACCGGCAGGCCAAGCGGAATGCAGCTTTGGTGGTTGCTGAGGCAAAAACTTGGGCATTGGAGGAGTTTGGGGAGGCCATGGAAAATGACTTTCGGACGGCTTCGAGGAGATTCTGGTCCACCGTTCGGCGTCTCAGGAGGGGGAAGCAATGCAGTGTCAACACTGTATATGGTGGGGATGGTGCGCTGCTGACCTCGACTCGGGGCGTTGTGGGTCGGTGGGGGGAGTACTTCGAAGACCTCCTCAATCCCACTAACATGCCTTCCAATGAGAAAGCAGAGCCTGGGGACTCGGAGGTGGGCTCCCCCATCTCTGGGACTGAGGCCACCGAGGTGGTCAAAAAACTCCTTGGTGGCAGAGCCCCGGGGGTGGATGAGATACGCCCGGAGTTCCTCAAGGCTCTGGATGTTGTAGGACTGTCTTGGTTGACACGTCTCTGCAACATCGCATGGACATTGGGGACAGTGCCTCTGGATTGGCAGACTAGGGTTGTGGTCCCCACCCTTAACAGAGTCCTGGAGGGTGCATGGGAGTTTGCCCAACCAGTCTACATGTGTTTTGTGGACTTGGAAAAGGCATTCGACTGTGTCCCTCGGGGAATCCTGTGGAGGGTGCTCCGGGAGTATGGGGTTCCGGACCCCCTGATAAGGGCTGTTCGGTCCCTGTACAACCGGTGTCAGAGCTTGGTTCGCATTGCCGGCAGTAAGTTGAACCCGTTTCCAGTGAGAGTTGGGCTCCGCCAGGGCTGCCCTTTGTCACCGATTCTGTTCATAACTTTTATGGACAGAATTTCTAGGCGCAGCCAGGGTGTTGAGGGGGTCCGGTTTGGTGGACTCAAGATTGGGTCACTACTTTTTGCAGATGATGTTGTCCTGTTTGCTTCATAAGGCTGTGATCTTTAGCTCTCTCTGGATCGGTTCACAGCTGAGTGTGAAGCGGCTGGGATGGGAATCAGCACCTCCAAATCCAAGACCATGGTCCTCAGCCGGAAAAGGATTGAGTGCCCTCTCAGGGTTGGGAGCGAGATCCTTCTCCAAGTGGAGGAGTTCAAGTATCTCGGGGTCTTGTTCACGAGTGAGGGAAGAATGGAGCGTGAGATCAACAGGCGGATCGGTGCAGCGTCCGCAGTGATGTGGGCTCTGCATTGGTCTGTTGTGGTGAAAAAGGAGCCGAGCCGCAAGGCAAAGCTCTCAATTTACCAGTTGATCTATGTTTCTACCCTCACCTATGATCATGAGCTATGGGTAGTGACCGAAAGAACGAGATCGCGAATACAAGCGGCTGAAATGAGTTTCCTCCGCAGGGTGTCTGGGCTTTCCCTTAAAAATAGGGTGAGAAGCTCAGTCATCCGGGAGGGGCTCAGAGTAGAGCCGCTGCTCCTCCGCATCAAGAGGAGTCAGATGAGGTGGCTCGGGTATCTGATCAGGATGCCCCCGGACACCTCCCCGGTGAGGTGTTCCGGGCACGTCCAACCGAGAGGAGGCCCCAGGGAACACCCAGGACACGCTGGAGAGACTATGTCTCCCGACTGGCCTGGGAACGCCTTTGGATTCTCCCAGAAGAGCTAGAAGAAGTGGCCGGGGAGAGGGAAGTCTGGGCATCTCTGCTCAAGCTGCTGCCCCGCGAGCCGACCTCGGATAAGCGGAAGAGGATGGATGGATGGATGGATGATTTGGTTTTATACTTTTATACTTTGAAAAGATTATTTTATTTTATTGAATAATTGCAGGTTAGGTGGATTGGTGATTCTAAATTGGCCCTAGTGTGTGCTTGGTGTGTGGGTGTGTTTGTGTGTGTCCTGCGGTGGGTTGGCACCCTGCCCGGGATTGGTTCCCTGCCTTGTGCCCTGTGTTGGCTGGGATTGGCTCCAGCAGACCCCCGTGACCCTGTGTTCGGATTCAGCGGGTTGGAAAATGGATGGATGGATGGATGAATAATTGCCTTTCTGAACAGAATTGAATTGAAATAAATGCATTAATGACAATTTTAGAATTTTATTCCCAAAATAATTGTTTTTAGCAGCAACAACTAAAATTAACATTTCAATGTATAAATACAGTGGTGGGAAAAGGTATTCACTTCCCTTGAAAGAAATTTTCTGCATTACAAAAGATTTGTACAAATATTGAGCCATTCAGTATTTTGTTATACTGTAACAATTCAGTTTGTCCTGGAACCAAGTTTGAAACCTCTTAAGTTAGGTGGTGTTTTAGTAGCTTGCTTTGAATTTAATGATTGTTTGTTTTCTTGTTAAGGAATAAAAAAAAATAAGGAATCAGAATTCTAAAAAGAAAGTAACTAAAAATTAACGCAAAAGGCATATGTTCAATAAATTGTAACAGGTTACTAATTAACTGGATGGCTAGAAATAAAAACTCCAGGCACCCTTGGTCTTAGCTAATTAGTAGGTTAAATTGACCTGTGAGAATAAGTGATGTTCCTGCTACAGCTCTAACGTATTCATGTAAAATATCAGAAAACTGATGGATGGGACGTTATAATTATGTTAAATGCATGCAAAATGTTTAAACTCATAAGCTTGAATTAATTAAAGGTGTTTAATTAGAACATTAAAACAATTGCAATGAAAACAGACCATTCCGCCCAACATGCTTGTCTATCCTATTCCCCTGGATTATCCATAATACAATAAAGTTCAGATTTATAGGCCTCTAAATTCGTACTCTCCTACACTCCACCACAGTGCTGTGTAATTTATTCTACCTATTTATGCTTCTTTATGTGAAAAAAGAAAATAATATTAGATTGCATAATGTATTACATATTTATGATTATCTTTCAGGTCAGGAAGTCAAGAAATTGACAATAATGAATAATATCACATTCTCCACATCTGAATTTATTCTGCATTGTGCGATCAGCTACGAGCAGCGAAGCTTCACAGTGTCAATTCTCTCGGTAATCTATGTTGTGTCCCTGTTTTGGAATTTGTTGATTATTCTAATCATAAAAAGTAACAATCATCTCTGGACTCCAATGTACTTATATATTGGAACCTTGGCCGTTGTAGATGTGCTAAACAGTACCAACATTATTCCCAACATGGTAGCTGTTCTTTTAGATTCTGTAGTTGTTCCCTATGGACCCTGTTTATTGCAGATGTATATGATGTTCCATTTGGAGCTGGCAGAATCCCTGCTCTTTGTGTGTATGGCATGTGATCGCTATGTAGCTGTCATTCATCCACTTCGCTATACTTCCCTAATTACAAATAAAAATGTCTGGTTTAGTGTTTTTTTGTCTAACATTATTTGTTCTTTAGTAGTTACACAATATGTGGTCTATGCCACTGAGCTTCAGTTTTGTACCACTAATGTCCTACCATACTGTTTCTGTGATTATGCTGCAATGGTTCGTATTGCTTGCACCAATGATCCTAAATACCTAATAATTCTATCCACTGCTACTATTACTTTTTCCATTTTTGGATTGTTTCCTATACTCTTTTCTTACTTTCGAATTGCTCAAGCAGCCCTAAAGATCTCATCTGTCGAAGGGAAGAGGAAAATTTTAAGCACTTGCCTCACACACCTGCTAGTTATGGGGCTTTTTTATCTGCCATTGATGATGCCCTACATGCTACCAGGAATTGGTGTGAAGTTATCAATGGAAATGTCTAATACTCTGGTAATTATCAGTAATGTTGTTCCTCCTATGATGAATCCCATAATCTATAGCTTTCGAAACAAAGAAATAAAAAATACCATTTTCAAGTTTTTAAGTCGTATAAAAATACCGATTAATAGCTAGAATTAATGATGGTTCATTTTGTTAAAATTTCATGAAATGGCTTTTGATGAAACTAAAATGTTCAGGTCTGTTAAACATGATATGTTAAGTAGTCAATAAATGTTAAAGATTGCATATATTTTTGAAGTACTGTATTTTAAGCTTTAATTATAACTAATGATTAACAATTTTGTTGTTGTAATACTACACTCATTGGTGTTGGATATCAGTTTTGGATGAAAATGCTGCAGTTCTTTGTATTATTTTTTAATATCCTTAACATGCTGACTGCCATAGTGAAAATAAACATATTTATTCCCGACACAAATGTAAATGGGGGTGCTATTTAATATATTAATTAAATACATGTTATCGAGCAAAATTCACAAAGAAAAAGGATTTTCTCTGTTCAAATTAACTCGTAGTTGGTGAAACAGAAAATTCTTTGTCTACACCCACAAGCTTTGTCGACAATCAACTATGAGAGAACTTGGCTGGGTCTATACAGTTAGATTTTGCCCAATTTGTTGCAATCAGATGTTGCAATTTCAATATGAACTGTGTAGTGGTAAGATGCTAATCGTTGAGTGATATTCAGATGGTTGTGGTTCTACATATGTAAATTCATTTTGCGAAAAATAAATGTTATCCATAATACGGCTAATAAAAATCTAACTGAAAGTGAAGTACTCTGTTCTTTGTCGCTGCATTGCATTTTCATTCTTACCCCTCAATATGGTCGTACTTGGCACTGCGGCTACAAAGAGCTTACAAGATAACTCGTTGGTGGGATCCATCTATAGATCTCATACTATGAGATAACAAGTTAGCAGACAACATGTTAGCAGACAACATAGCAAAAAAAGTCACTGATTTCTGTAGCCTCTTATCTCACCTTTGTGTTTGTAAATTGAAAAAGAGAAGTGCTGTACATTGGTATATTGTGCTTTTTAGAAACTTCATAAAAGACTGCGCTAGTCATCATAAAAGTCAAAAAATATGATATTCAGAATATTTGTTTAAATACAGTAAATTCTACACAAACACAAACTGCATTCCTCTCTGCAAATTATTTGTTAGGTTTGTGTATCACGCACTGCATATTTAACACTAGAATTACCAGAGCCTACGAAAAAACTCGTAGATCCGGCCCACCTTAAATCGCTTCTTAAAACCCTTCTCACCTCTCCGCCAGCATCTTTTGTCATCTAAATGTACTGATAAAGACAAGCTGCCAGCAGCTGGCTATTCCATCCCCCCAACGACTTAGAACGTAAACGAGCTTTTCCCAGCTCATGCCTTGATTGATTATCTGGGAGTGAAGTGGAGTTTTAGAGTAGAAA
Organism: Erpetoichthys calabaricus; assembly: GCF_900747795.2. Taxonomy (NCBI): domain Eukaryota; kingdom Metazoa; phylum Chordata; class Cladistia; order Polypteriformes; family Polypteridae; genus Erpetoichthys; species Erpetoichthys calabaricus. The sequence goes on along the minus strand of NC_041397.2, from coordinate 307,317,693 downwards.
TAATAGATTGTTATTTGGAACACACGCATTTCATATGTGTTGCATTTCTACAGTAATCTGTGTAAACACATTGTTAAAACAGAAACGGTTTACAATATTCTAGTAGCAAAAGACAAAATGTAGGCATAAACTATATAATGTATGAAGCCTGAAGTCCAAATATCAAAGAAACACTTTCACAAAAGGTACAAAAAAAAAAGCCACCACCAAAAAAACCCGCCTTAGTGTGCGACTTTGACACACATTAGCTATCACTGCTTCCATGGTGCAACAGTATCAGTCGCTGACTGGGAATCCAAAGGTCGTGAGTTCGATCCTGCACAACTCCATTTTGAGAAGTGTTCTTATTTTCACTATTTTAGAATAAAAAGATACATTTGATTTCAGTCTGTAACAGCTGGTGTAATTTATGATATTTGTAAAGGTTAGCTTTATTTTTTTTTTAAATTCACTTTTCATTGTCTCAGTCGCGTTCAGGATCCTTCCCTACCGCCCCCCACCTGACACTGCTGTTTTCACATAAAGACGCTCTATAGTTCTGCAGTGTATCACGATACATACGACCGCGTGTTTTTTTCCCCCAGTATTGCCAGTACCCACGTGTTGCTGTATGCTGTTTCTTTTGTACTCCAGGACATGCAGAGGAAAGCATAGTAAAGAGCAGTAACTTCAGCGCTATATGCAATCATCAGACACTCCCCATCTGAAACTGCTGTTTTCACATAAAGACGCGCTAAAGCTCTGCAGTGTACTGAAGTGTCTGCATGCACTTTTCGTGGCATTATACGTGTATTTTTTGAGCATGCCCATGTCGCTCAAACACAGGAACATATGTTGATGTAAAAGTATAACAAAACAAGTGCACTTTTATTCAAGACTATAACCGAAGAAAAAAGAAAGCAAGTTACAGTAGGCGGTTGATATGACAGCTTGTGTGGTGCAATGCTAAGAACTGCTGATTTCCATTCTGTGCTATATAACTGTTAACATTTGAATCTGATGATTGCATATAGCGCTGTCTTATTCAGTGTGCGCAAGAACATGCAGGTGGCCAGTTGCTGCGTGCTACAACGCACATTTTAAAAAAAGAAAGAGACAAATATATGTGACGTTTTGAAGAAATAATTTTATGACGCGAATAGTGCCAATCAGAAAACATCGTCGAAGTAATGCAATATTATTTGAAAACGAACAGCGTCAGATCGGGTGTGAAGTTATACTGGTGCTGTTTGAGTCAGTTCAGAAGCTGAATAAGCAGAAAAAGCTCCTGTTCTGACTCTAAGTAAAAAAGCATGAATTAATCAACAGAAATAACTGCGATTGACATTTTAAAGATAACGATTTACAGTGCATACCAATTTATAAATTTAATGTCCGTTTGAGGAAAAAAAAAAAAACACTTTCTTCAAAGCTGGGAATCGAACTCACATCTCTGTAGCACGACAGGGCTGTTGTGCCCCAAGTCAGCAAACCGTAGCGTTAAGCCACGGAAGCTGTTGTAGCATCCTTGAACCTTTTGTGAAAATGTTTATTTGATGTTTGGACTTCAGGCTTCACAGATTCTATAGTTTATGCCTACATTTTGTAACATTTATTACTAAAATATGAAAAAGTTTCTGTTTTAGCAATGTGTTTACACAGATTACTGTAGAAACGGAACACGCATGAAATGCATGTATTCCAAATAGCGATCTATTATTTGCACTCTAAAACTCCAGCACTTCACTCCCAGATAATTAAACAAGGCATGAGCTGGGAAAACTTAGTGAACGTTCTGCGACGGTGGGGGATGGAATAGCCGGCTGCTCGCTGCTCCTCTTAATTGGCACATTTAGAAGACAAAAGAGAGGTGAGAACGGTTTTAAGGTGGGCCGGATCTACGAGTTTTTTCGTAAACTCTGGTAATTCTAGTGTTAAGCAGGACACTCCCATGGCCTGGACGTAAGATCCACCCTGAAGTTCTACATTTTCTCTGACATTGATATTTGTCAGTGACACTTTGCAGTCATACTGTAACTCATTTCTTTTTTGTTAAATCTATACAATTTTTTTATATATACAGTATATTGCATATATTTGTCATTTTTTGACACCAGATACAATTTGCTTTGTTTTTTCTTTTATCACTGGTTTTGTCTTTATAAAATTGCCCATCAAGTAACGTTTCAAATCATCCTTCGTCTTTTTAAGCCAAATCGTTTTTGCCTCTACAACATACCATGTACTAATGACAGCTATAAGAGGATTGTTTCTGTTTTGTCGTTTTGCATCTTCAAGTTGTTCATTCATTCCTGAAGGATATTTCTTTTTACAAAATGCAGTGTTAATTTTTGGTGTGTATGTCTCTATTTTTAATTATTAATTACTATAGTGAATTCTACACACTGAAGGTCTGCGGTGGAGTGTGCTCTGTAATAATCGAATATCTTGTCTTTTGTTTGGTCCTGCTTTGCGCCAGATGTTTCCATGACAGATTCCATGTCATACAACCCTGAAGTTGGATTATGCGGATTTGGAAAATTGATAAGATGAATGGATGTTATTCAATAGATCAATCATTTCCATTTTTCCTCAAGTCATGTAATTAAACGAATAATTCATATTACATGTGATTTATTTAAAAAAATGATTAAATTGAATTTTCTCTAATAGAAATAATGAATCATTATTTTCAAATTCCTGAATACCTCCAAACTCATTCTTTAAGAGTTCTTTCACGAATTTCTAAAATTCAGTGGTTTCAAATGTACTGAGACCACTTTACTCTGTGCACACTGTATTGTATTGTATATTTAATTTCAATTGATTAAATTTGCCATTTTGCCCATCAATCAGCAATCAACAACTATCAACATAATGACAAAATGAAAACATGTTTATAGAAAGGTTTGAAAATTTATTTAAAATCAAAAGCTAAAACTCTTTGCGTCACTCCAAATTGTGCTGAGGAGCATCCTGCTTGCTTTAAATCTTCTTAAAATGTGTCTAGAACTTGATTGGTGTCCATCTGTGGCACACTGAATTGATTGGACCTTGTTTAGAAAGGTACACACCTGTGTATATCAGTGTCCCACAATTCACACTTCATGTCATAACAAAAACCAAGCAATGAACTCTCTCTAGACCTCCACAGCCAAACTGTGGTTAGGTGAGGCAGAGATCAGGGCAAAGGAATAAAACCATTTCTAAAGCATGGAGTGTTCCCAGGAGCAAAATGGCCTCAATAATTGTGAAATGGAAGAAGTTTGGAAGTATCAGGGCTTGGCCATCCAGCCAAACAGAGAAACTAGACAAGAAGGGCCTCAGTCAGGAAGTTGACAAAAAAACCCTAATTATCTCTCTACCAGAGCTTTAGAAATCCTCTGCTGAGATAGGAGAACCTGTCAGAAGATCGACCATCTCAGTAGCACTTCATCAATAAGGGTTTTATGGTAGAGTGGCTAGACAGAAGCCACATTTGAATACAATGAATTTGGCAACCCACTTTTAGTTTGACAAACAGCATTTCAAGGGCTTTGAGAACTTTTTTGATAGAAAAAACGACTCTGTCATCATCTGCCTAATACCACCCCTATGGTAAAGCCAAGTAGTGAAAAGCATCATGTTATGGGGATACTTCTCAGTAGCAGGGACAGGGAGACCGATCAGAATTGAGGGAAGGATGAATGCAACCAAATTCAGAGAGGCGAAGGTTCAATTTTCAGAACAACCTGCAGCATACATCCAACACAATGCTGCAGTTGCTTTGGGACAGTCTTTGAGTGTCCCATGCTTACACCTTATAGAACATGTGTGGAGAGATCTGAAGATGGCAGTTTACAGACCTTTACCCAAGAAGACTCAAAGCTGTGACTACTGCCAAGTGGGCATCTTCAAAGTACTGAAATATACAGTATGTCTGAATCCTTCTTTGGACATGTCATTGTTGTTATTGTATATATTCCTCCTCGGGCAGATGTGGAGTCAGCGAGTGACATCATCCATTCCGCTGTTGCTAAGTTACAAACGCAGCACCCTGAGGCGCTTGTGCTAATCGCTGGAGACTTTAACCATGTGACGCTGGACATAACATTACCTGCATTCTCCCAGTATGTGGACTGTAACACCCGGGGAAATAAGACTATTGATTTACTGTATGCAAACGTTAAAGACGCATACAGCGCCACCCCGCTGCCTGCGCTTGGGAAAGGAGATCATAACCTGGTTCAGCTTCAGCCTCACTATAAACCAAAAGTTAGAGTCCTACCTGTAACCACACGATCATTCAGGAAGTGGACCCCGGAGGCTGAGAATACTCTGAGAGAACTTTTTGGAACTACAGACTGGGATATCCTGCAGGGATCTCATAATGAGAACATTGAGGAAGTTGTTGACTGCACTACTGACTACATCAACTTCTGTATGGACATTGTAGTTCCAGTAAGAACAGTACGCTGCTATGCTAACAACAAGCCATGGATTACAAGTGACATCAAGGGCCTTTTGAATCAGAAGAAAAGGGCTTTTAAAGACGGTGATCAGCATGAGCTCAAGCGCGTGCAGAAGGAACTCCGAGTCCAACTCAGGGCGGCGAAGGAGCAGTACAGGAGAAAGCTGGAGCAGAAGTTGCAGAATAACAGCATGAAGGAAGTGTGGGATGGGATGAAGATCATCACTGGCTGCAGCTCGAAGCGGGGTACCACCATTGAGAGAGACGTGAAGAGAGCAAACCAAATGAACAACTTTTTTAACAGGTTTGACCACCCTAACCCACTCTCACTCTCACCTCGGAGTACTGCACCCTCCACACATCCTTCTGCTGATACCAGCATAGGAAAAACATCCCCACCCATAATAACAACAGTGCAAGTGAGCAGAGAGCTGAGGAGACTTCGTGCCAGCAAAGCAGTGGGTCCAGATGGAGTATCGCCACGACTGCTGAAGGTCTGTGCATCGGAGCTGGGGGGTCCTCTACAGCGCATCTTCAACCTGAGCCTGGAACAGGGGAGAGTCCCGAGGCTTTGGAAAACATCTTGTATCACCCCAGTCCCAAAGGTATCACGTCCTAGTGAGCTGAATGACTTTCGGCCTGTTGCTCTGACATCACATGTGATGAAGACCATGGAGAGGCTGCTGCTTCACCACCTTAGGCCACAGGTTCAACACGCCCTTGACCCTCTGCAGTTTGCATATCAGGAGAAGGTGGGAGCGGAAGATGCCATCATCTATATGCTACACCGATCCCTCTCTCACTTGGACAGAGGCAGTGGTGCTGTAAGAATTATGTTTCTAGACTTCTCTAGCGCCTTCAACACAATCCAACCTCTGCTCCTTAGGGACAAGCTGACAGAGATGGGATTAGATTCATACCTAGTGGCATGGATCGTGGACTATCTTAAAGACAGACCTCAGTATGTGCGTCTTGGGAACTGCACGTCTGACATTGTGGTCAGCAACACAGGAGCGCCACAAGGGACTGTACTTTCTCCGGTCCTGTTCAGCCTATATACAGCGGACTTCCAATACAACTCGGAGTCCTGCCATGTGCAAAAGTTCGCTGATGACACTGCTATCGTGGGCTGTATCAGGAATGGGCTGGAGGAGGAGTATAGGGACCTAATCAATGACTTTGTTAAATGGTCCGACTCAAACCACCTACACCTGAACACCAGCAAAACCAAGGAGCTGGTGGTGGATTTTAGGAGGCCCAGACCCCTCATAGACCCAGTGATCATCAAAGGTGACTGTGTGCAGATGGTGCAGACCTATAAATATCTGGGAGTGCAGCTGGATGATAAATTAGACTGGACTGCCAATACTGATGCGCTGTGCAAGAAAGGACAAAGCCGGTTATACTTCCTTAGAAGGCTGGCTTCCTTCAACATCTGCAATAAGATGCTGCAGATGTTCTATCAAACAGTTGTGGCGAGCGCCCTCTTCTACGCAGTGGTGTGCTGGGGAGGCAGCATTAAGAGGAAAGACGCCTCACGCCTGGACAAACTGGTGAGGAAGGCAGGCTCTATTGTTGGCATGGAGCTGGACAGTTTAACATCTGTGGCAGAGCGAAGGGCGCTCAGCAGGCTTCTATCAATTATGGAGAATCCACTGCATCCACTAAATAATGTCATCTCCAGACAGAAGAGCAGCTTCAGTGACAGACTGCTGTCACTGTCCTGCTCCACAGACAGATTGAGGAGATCGTTCCTCCCCCAAACTATGCGACTCTTTAATTCCACCAGGGGGGGTAAACGTTAATATTTAACATTATACATAGTTATTGTCTGTTTTTTTCACCTGTATTATTATCATTCTTTAATTTAATATTATTTATTGTATCAGTATGCTGCTGCTGAAGAATGTGAATTTCCCATTGGGATTAATAAAGTATCTATCTATCTATCTATCTATCTATCTATCTATCTATCTATCTATCTATCTATCTATCTATCTATCTATCTACTTCTATGAATGACAGATTTCAGTTTTTAATTTTTAACAAATTTGCAAACCTTTCTGAAAACATATTTTCACTTTGTCATTATGGGTTATCAAGTGTAAATTGATGGTCAAAAATGACAAATGTATACATTTTAAATTAAATCTACACCACAATAAAGTGTACAGGAAGTGAAGAGGGCTGAATATACTGTACAGTTTACATTCATATATTGACATATAAAGAGAAAAAAACAATGAATTGAACAAAATTGCATATTAACATAAGAAACAGTAAAAGTAGTAATCTGGGGATTTAAGTGGTAAACAAACTTAAATTTGCAAAAGCGGTTTATGCAAGTAATATGGTAATTAATCCCATAGGTTACAATTAACATGGTATCAACAACGTAATCACATGGGACTAAATATTTTTAAATAGGATAACATTCTCTAGACAGAGAAATGCTCGGAGGATTATTTTTGTTATCTGGATAATGTTAATGATGGTCATTTTTTTAAAACAAAAGGTGTAAGTAATAATTTTAAATGTGTCATTCATAAGGCAATTGTATTGTTAAAAGAAAAGATTTTACTTGAAAGTATGACCAGAGTGTTCATAAAGAGTAATTGGACAACAGAAGAAAATTTTTACATGTAATTGAGAAAAAACTCCCAATTAAAAAGACAAACAAAAAAAGTGTGGTGTACATCATGGTGAAGCTAATATTCAATTCAATTTATTCTTATTGAGACCACTGCCACTTGTTGTATCTACCCAGAGTGGTATACAATAATTTCAAATAAAAATTTAAATTTAAATTTATTACACCTTACAAGACCTAATATTAAAATATAAATTATTCTATACCTAGCAGTGGTACAACGGTGAACAATCATGATGGAGACACCCCTGTGTGCTACTGTGATAAGAGGTGTGTAGTGAAGTGCGATTTTTAAAGAAATAATTGGGTCTCAGAGCATGCAGGGTGCTTGTGCACATGAGTGGGTCAGTCATATGCTTCATTCACACTTCAGAGTAGGTGGGGGACAGCAAATGCACCCAATCATGGCTATACTGTATAGGGAGCCTGCACAGCAGCGAGGGGAGATCAACAGACAGGGAGAACAACGAAACGAGAGAACTGTGAGTGAGCACAGTATCGGGCCTGAGCCAGCTAGAAAGAGAGAAGGTAGGCCGGTCTGTTGCCTCATATTGGTGAAAACGATCGGCACTCCATGAGGCAGATTGTTACCCACTGATTTAATGGAGGAGTACGATAGTGGTGGATTTGAGGGACGCCAGGTGTGCGAAAAGGAAGATGGGAGGACAGCCGACTCAGAGCAGTCTGGCAGACACCGATGGAGGCAGCCAGCAAGGAGGACAGCAGCCACTAGAGTCTACGCTGGCTGAACAAGCTATGGATAAGCTGGGGAGACAGAGAGGAAGTTACGCTGGGCTCAGTCAAGAAAGAGGGAAGAGCAAAGACCCAATGACTGTGTTGTTTTTATTATTGTTTTATCTTTAGATTATTTATTGAATTTTAAACTCACGCACTGTAACTGATTTTTTTTAACTAGTTATTTATTTATTTAAGATTTTTAATGCACTGCATTTTGGATACTTATGTTCACTTTTGTTTGTTTTTTTAATTAAAGGCACTTGAACCCTGAATGCCTCCTCATTTGCCTGGATCATTTAGTTTTACAATGATAGACATTTCAGGTTCAAGTGGCCCCCAGAAGCGACCAGGAAGGGTGAAGTCAACCCAGACTGTCACAGCTACAGCTACCCAGAGTAAAATTTCCAAAAGAAAGATCTTAATTCAAAAGAAGTCCATAGAAATAAAAGTGTGAGAAACAAAAAAATACAAGAATAATGCAATGCACACACTATTTGGCTGTCTCTTCACAAGTCCTGTATATATCTATACAATATGACCCTGTCACTGAGACCTTGCTATAATTCTCAAAAACTCCAGTCTCAGTGGACCATTGACACCATAGACATAGAATTACTAGACGCCGCATGACCAGCAGCATCGTACGTCAACATCGCCGCCATATTGCGAGTGGCACTGCTGTGGACTGAAGTAATGGATAAAGATGCCTCATGCATGTGCTGCTTGGGATTGTACAAACCGCTGTACGCTCCAAACCAGATCCCAGGGGATTACATTTCATAGGTAAGGCTGAACAATTGTTTTGGTTATATTTGGCCATTAGAAAATCCAGTTTTATAATCTTAGCAGTCAAGGTCACCTTACAATAAAATTAAACATCATTAGTAAAATTAAAACAAGACAATGATAAATCAAAAAGCAATAATTAGCAAACAAACAAAGATCCATCCATCCATACATCCATTGTCTCCCGCTTATCCGAGGTTGGGTCGCGGGGGCAGCAGCTTGAGCAGAGATGCCCAGACTTCCCTCTCCCCGGCCACTTCTTCTAGCTCTTCTGGGAGAATCCCAAGGCGTTCCCAGGCCAGTCGAGAGACATAGTCCCTCCAATGTTTCCTGGGGCTTCCCCGGGGCCTCCTCCCGGTTAGACGTGCCCGGAACACCTCACCAGGGAGGCGTCCAGGAGGCATCCTGATCAGATGCCCGAGCCACCTCATCTGACTCCTCTCGATGCGGAGGAGCTACCCATAGTTCATGACCATAGGTGAGGGTAGGAACATAGATCGACTGGTAAATTGAGAGCTTCGCTTTGCGGCTCAGCTCCTTTTTCACCACGACAGACCGATGCAGCGCCCACATTACTGCGGATGCCGCACCGATCCGCCTGTCGATCTCATGCTCCATTCTTCCCTCACTCGTGAACAAGACCCCGAGATACTTGAACTCCTCCACTTGGGGCAGGATCTCGCTACCAACCCTGAGAGGGCACTCCACCCTTTTCTGGCTGAGGACCATGGTCTCGGATTTGGAGGTGCTGATTCTCATCCCAGCTGCTTCACACTCGGCTGCGAACCGATCCAGAGAGAGCTGAAGATCACGGCCTGATGAAGCAAACAGGACAACATCATCTGCAAAAAGCAGTGACCCAATCCTGAGCCCACCAAACCGGACCCCCTCAACGCCCTGGCTGCGCCTAGAAATTCTGTCCATAAAAATTATGAACAGAATCAGTGACAAAGGGCAGCCCTGGCGGAGTCCAACTCTCACTGGAAACGGGTTCGACTTACTGCCGGCAATGCGGACCAGGCTCTGGCAACGATCGTACAGGGACCGAACAGCCCTTATCAAGGGGGCCGGTACCCCATACTCTCGAAGTACCCCCCACAGGATTCCCCGAGGGACACGGTCGAATGCCTTTTCCAAGTCCACAAAACACATGTAGACTGGTTGGGCAAACTCCCATGCACCCTCCAGGACCCTGCTAAGGGTGTAGAGCTGGTCCACTGTTCCGTGACCAGGACGAAAACCACACTGTTGCTCCTGAATCCGAGGCTCGACTATCCGATGGACCCTCCTCTCCAGGACCCCATAATAGACTTTTCCAGGGAGGCTGAGGAGTGTGATCCCTCTGTAGTTGGAATACACCCTCCGATCCCCTTTCTTAAAGAGGGGGACCACCACCCCAGTCTGCCAATCCAGAGGCACTGTCCCTGATGTCCATGCGATGCTGCAGAGGCGTGTCAACCAAGACAGTCCTACAACATCCAGAGCCTTGAGGAACTCCGGGCGTATCTCATCCACCCCCGAGGCCCTGCAACCAATGAGTTTTTTGACCACCTCGGTGACCTCAGTCCCAGAGATGGGGGAGCCCACCACTGAGTCCCCGGGCTCTGCTTCCTCATTGGAAGGCATGTTAATGGGATTGAGTAGGTCTTCGAAGTACTCCCCCCACCGACCCACAATGTCCCGAGTCGAGGTCAGCAGCGCACCATCCCCACCATATACAGTGTTGACACTGCACTGCTTCCCCTTCCTGAGACACCGGATGGTGGACCAGAATCTCCTCGAAGCCGTCCGAAAGTCGTTCTCCATGGCCTCCGCGAACTCCTCCCACGCCCGAGTTTTTGCCTCAGTAACCACCAAAGCCGCATTCCGCTTGGCCTGCCGGTACCTATCAGCTGCCTCCAGGGTCCCACAGGACAAAAGGGACCGGTAGGATTCCTTCTTCAGCTTGACGGCATCCTTCACCGCCGGTGTCCACCAACGGGTTCGGGGATTGCCGCCACGACAGGCACCGACCACCTTACGGCCACAGCTCTGGTCAGCTGCCTAAACAATAGAGGCACGGAACATGGCCCATTCGGACTCAATGTCCCCCACCTCCCTCGGGATGTGGTCGAAGTTCTGCCGGAGGTGGGAGTTGAAGCTACTTCTGACAAGGGGCTCTGCCAGACATTCCCAGCAGACCCCCACAACACGTTTGGGCCTACCACGCCTGACCGGCATCCTCCCCCACCATCGAAGCCAACTCACCACCAGGTGGTGATCAGTTGACAGCTCCGCCCCTCTCTTCACCCGAGTGTCCAAGACATGTGGCCGCAAGTCCGATGACACAACCACAAAGTCGATCATCGAACTGAGGCCTAGGGTGTCCTGGTGCCAAGTGCACATATGAACACCCCTATGCTTGAACATGGTGTTTGTTATGGACAATCTGTGACGAGCACAGAAGTCCAATAACAAAACACCGCTCGGGTTCAGATCGGGGGGGCCATTCCTCCCAATCACGTCCTTCCAGGTCTCACTGTCATTGCCCACATGAGCACTGAAGTTTCCCAGCAGAACGAGGGAGTCCCCAGAAGGTATGCCCTCTAGCACCCCCTCCAGGGACTCCAAAAGGGTGGGTACTCTGAACTGCTGTTCGGTGCATACGCACAAACAACAGTTAGGACCCGTCCCCCCACCCGAAGGCGAAGGGAGGCTACCCTCTCGTCCACCGGGGTAAACCCCAATGTACAGGCTCCAAGTCGGGGGGCAATAAGTATACCCACACCTGCTCGGCGCCTCTCACCGGGGGCAACTCCAGAGTGGTAGAGAGTCCAGCCCCTCTCAAGGAGATTAGTTCCAGAGTCCAAGCTGTGAGTCGAGGTGAGCCCGACTATATCTAGCCGGAACCTCTCAACTTCGTGCACAAGCTCAGGCTCCTTCCCCTTCAGAGAGGTGACATTCCACGTCCCAAGAGCCAGCTTCTGTAGCCGAGGATCGGACCGCCAAGGTCCCCGCCTTCGGCCACCACCCAACTCACACTGCACCCGACCTCCTTGGCCCCTCCCATAGGTGGTGAGCCCATGGGAAGGGGGACCCATGTTGCCTCTTTGGGCTGTGCCCGGCCGAGCCCCATGGGTGCTGGCCCGGCCACCAGGCACTCGCCATCGAGCCCCACCTCCAGGCCTGGCTCCAGAGTGAGGCCCCAGTGACCCGCGTCCGGGCAAGGGAAAACGGCGTCCAAAATTGTTTTCCATCATAGGAGGTTTGTTTAACCGCTCTTTGTCTCATCCCTCACCTAGGACCAGTTTGCCTTGGGTGGCCCTACTAGGGGCATAAAGTCACGCAAACCCCTCCACCACGATAAGGTGGCGGTTAAAGGAGGGGCAGTAACTGGCAGTAACAGTGCAAAATTCACAATTGGTATGCCAGTTTGAAAAGATAAGTTTTGAGGGCAGTTTTAAAATGTGTTACTGAATCGAACTGATGTATAAGAGGTAAGAAAATTCTCAAGTTGAGGAGCACTATGAGAGACACTCGAGCTCCCATAGAACAGAGTTTGATGTGTGGTACAGAAAGTAGAGCTGCAGATGAGGATCTGAGTGAGTGAGAGGATTGTAAGTCTGTAGGAGATCAGCGAGGTTGTGGAGAGCTTTAAATGTTAAGAGCGGTATTTTGTATTGTATTCTGTAGTTAACAGGGAGTAGGGATGGGAATTGATATATTTTCACGATTCCGATTCCATTTTCGATTCTGTTTAACAATTCGATTCTTTATCGATTCTCCTATCGATTCTTATTTTTAAAAAAGGAGAACACACAGGTCTCTTAGCTTAGAACTTTGTTTTATATCTTATCTTTGAACAAGATAACCTTACAAACCCAACAGTGAGATCTTCAGAGATCCACAGCCTACGGCTCCTCGATGGGGTGCCACGGGGTCCCCAGAAAAAAATTTGTAAATGTAAAATAATAATAAAATAAATATTCTTCTATAGCAATAACAAAGTATAACATAAATTATTCTGTGGCAATTACACAAGAATGTCCAGTAACATTTACACTCTCCTTTTTAAAAGTATATATGAGCTGAGCACTCAAAAATAAAACTACATCAGCCAGCAACAAATACAATCAACTCAAGTCCAATGGAACTGTGCACTGTGCAATTCTGCAACCATCAACTATTTTGACAGCTACATCCATGTTGGCCGCATTATCAACAGTGGCTGCCACAACCTTGTCTTTGATACCATACTCCTCCAAGATCTCATCAATCTCCTCTGCAATAGCTGTCCCTGTCTGTGCCTGGTACACTGGTTTGGTTTTGAGGACTTTTTCTTGAGCCTGGCCATTCCTGACATAATGCAGCGTTACTGTGAGGTAATGATCTTGACTAAAACTTGTCCATCCATCTGCAGTGACGGCTGCCTTCAACACATGTTTCAGCTCAGAAATGGAAACGAATGAAACATCTGGTAAGAGGAGAACATGCAACTTTGACATTCCCTGACTTAGCCTACAATTAAACACACCCCGAAAATCGGGGGCATCTACTGTGGCAAATGGGTGCAAGCCTTTTACCACAAACTTAGTCACTGCTCGGTGAAATTCGTCTATCCTGGCCTGTGTCATTTTACTTTTCCCCGCGTCTGTGAAAGGAGAAGCTACCGGTAGACTGCAGCGAGAACTGCCAGCATCTGAGACAGCCAGACTCTGTCTGTCTCTCTCGTCATGGTCATCTAAATGCAATGCACAGTAATAGCAGATTTTGCAATAAGGCAAATTGCGCTAACATAATATGCAATGTTAGTTGATTAGTTACCTGCCGTATTAACGGTAGAGGACGTGCAAACGTTACCGCTGCTGCTCGGTTGAGATTCACTAGTCCGGAGCGGATCAAAAACACGACATTCATTTAAGGTTATCGCGTGTTTTGTGAGCAAATGCTTTTGCATATTCGTAGTGTTTCCTCCCTTTGATGAAATATCTACTTTGCAACTATTGCAAGTTGCCCTGTTGTCATCCTTTCTCGTAAAGTTTAACCAAACTTTTGAGCATTTGTGCCGCTTAGGCGCCCCATGTTTCCTGCTGGGTAAATGACGTAAATGGAATCGATAGGGGAATCGTTTGCAAAAATGGCAAACAATTCCAAGGAATTGAAACAGTGGGAACCGGTTCTCAACAAGAACCGGTTTTCGATTCCCATCCCTAACAGGGAGCCAGTGAAGTTGACAGAGAATAGGTGTAATATGTTCAGTGGATTTAGAACAGCAGGTTATTATCCTGGCAGCAGAATTTTGAAGAAGCTGTAAGTGATGGATAAGTTTTTGTGGGATGGCAGATAGAATAGCATTACAGTAATCTATACGTGAGGTGACTCGGGCATTTACCAATACTTCAGTACTGTGTTGTGTAAGAACAGGACGAAGTCTAGAAATATTTCGGAGATGGAAGAAGGCAGTCCGAAAAACATTACTTATATGGGAGGAATTATTTAATAGTAATAATAATAATAATAATAATAATAATAATAATAATTGTTATTATTTAATAATTGCCATTATTAGTGTATAAATGGATATAAATAATTGCATTTAAACGATTCGCCAAAATCTGTAGTATGTAAACAATACTGTTTTAAACATTATTGTTTTTTCATCAGAAAACCCGGTTTCCACGTCTACCTGCATTAGTTTAAATGGCACTTTTGCCACTTGCAATAGGGCGGACACGCTGACGTATCGTGTCGACTGGGCAACACAGTGAATGCGGCGTCTACCTATATATGTCTATGATTGGTACTGGGGCAATTGTAAATGGTCAGCCTGGGACTGCATCCATGGTAATCCCAAAAATTGATTTCCAGGTCACTGGATAGTCTCAAGAAATCCCTGTGGCCTTACCTCAGCATCTCCCTCTAGCAGCCACTGGGCCTCCTTGCCAGGTCTGACTTTTCTTAACACTAGAATTACCAGAGCCTACGAGAAAACTCATAAATCCGGCCCACCTTAAATCCGTTCGCACCTCTCCGTCAGCGTTTTTTGTCCTGTAAATGTGCTGATTAAGACAAGCAGCAAGCAGCCTGCTATTCCATCCCCCCACCGTTGCAGAACATGCACAAAGTTCTCCCAGCTCGTGCCTTGTTTGATTATCTGGGAGTGAAGTGCTGGACTTTTAGAGTGGAAATAATAGATCGTTATTTGGAAAACATGCATTTCATGTGTGTTCCGTTTCTTCAGTAATCTGTGTAAACACATTGTTAAAACAGAAACTTTTTCATATTTTAGTAATAAATGTTACAAAATGTTGGCATAAACTATAGAATGTGTGAAGCCTGAGGTCCAAAGATCAAATAAACACTTTCACAAAAGGTTCAAGGACGATACAACAGCTTCCATGGCGTAGCAGTAAGATTTGCTGACTTGCAATCAAGAGTCCCTGGTTCAATCCCCACTGCCTCCTATATTTGCCGTTTTCAGTAGTGAGCTGCTCTTATTGTTAATATTATACAGTACACACATATATGTGGTTTGCGTCTGTAACAGACCATGTACATTTATAGTACTGTACTTGTAAAAGTTACCGTTTTATTTTTTCACTTTTATTCTCTCAGTCATGATCATGATACATACTACTGCCCTAGGGATCTGTCGCTGTTAGTTTTTATTTGAAACTGGGAATAACTGTAGATGTGAGTGATGTTTTGAGGCAATGGAACTGGACATTCTCTGATCTGGAGGGAAAAAAACTGACACACAAACGCTGGTGAATCTGCCTTCTTCGTATCTAACCATCACCTTATTTTTTTTTATTCAGTTTTATTGAGTGTTCCTGCTCACGCAGAATTAGTATGCACTTTATGGTTTATGATGTCAAAAAAAAACAGAGACGTAGGTATATATGATATTTGGAATTATTCATATTATGACCTTTTATGAGGTCAGTTCAGCGCTAAATGCAATCATCAAATTCAAATGTTAACAGTTCACACACGTAAGCACAGTCCTTCCTACATTTATACGCATTTATCATCGCACTAATGCAATATTATTTGAAAAGAACAGTGTCAGATCGGGTGTGAATTTGCACTGGCGCTGTTACTTAGAATCAGATCAGGAGAGGCCAGGGGGTTGATTAGTTGTTACAGCGTGATCGTGATTGAGAGAATAAAACTGAAAAAAGCTAACTTTTACAAGTACCATAAATTTATACCCAATGTCCCATATATTTGTCTCTTTCTTTTTTTTCTCCGTGCTGCAAGAACCGTCTTTCCTACATTTACGATGTGTGTACCTGTTGCAATGCGCACACTTTTCTCTATGCTGTGGTTTCTATTACATTGAAAGGGCACTTGACACTGACTCAGTTTATTTTCCTGGGGAAGCGGCTGTCTTGGAACAGAAGCTTGTCAATGTTGCATCCTCCATTTCTTTTTCCATCGCCTTTTCTAGTAAGATGCAACGACGAAGTTCCTCTGCAATATGAGCCATGAACAGTCTTCTTTTCACAGTGGCCCCCATGCCTTGCACAGTACTTGTGCGTTGATCCTGCTGCACTGAATAAGCTCACGCCTTCTGGTGCACGATGTCAACGCAGCACGGAGAAAAAAAAGAAAGAGACAAATATATGGGACATTGGGTATAAATTTATGGTACTTGTAAAAGTTAGCTTTTTTCAGTTTTATTCTCTCAATCACGATCACGCTGTAACAAACCCCCCACGCCCCCAAACCCCCCCCCGCCTCTGCTGATCTGATTCTAAGTAACAGCGCCAGCGTAAATTCACATCCGATGTGACACTGTTCGTTTTCAAATAATATTGCATTAGTGCGATGATGTTTTCTGATTGGTACTATTCAGGTCATAAAATGATTTCCAAATGATTTCCAAATATCATATATATCTACGTCTGTGGGTTTTTTTGACATCATAAACCAAATTGAATAAAAAAAAAATAAGGTGATGGTGAGATACGAAGAAGGCAGATTCACCAGCATTTGTGTGTCAGTTTTTTTCCCTCCAGATCAGAGAATGTCCAGTTCCATTGCCTCAAAACATCACTCACATCTACAGTTATTCCCAGTTTCAAATAAAAACTACCAGCTACAGATCCCTAGGGCGGTAGTATTTATCATGATCGTGACTGAGAGAATAAAAGTGAAAAAATAAAATGGTAACTTTTACAAGGACAGCACTATAAATGTACACGGTCTGTTACAGACGCAAACCCAATGTAGGTGTGTACTGTATAATATTAACAATAACAGCAGCTCACTACTGAAAACGGCAAATATAGGAGGCAGTGGGGATCAAACTGGGGACTCTTGATTACAAGTCAGCAAATCTTACCGCTACGCCGCGGAAGCTGTTGTATCGTCCTTGAACCTTTTGTGAAAGTGTTTATTTGATCTTTGGACTTCAGGCTTCACACATTCTATAGTTTATGCCTACATTTTGTAACATTTATTACTAAAATATGAAAAAGTTTCTGTTTTAACAATGTGTTTACACAGATTACTGAAGAAACGGAACGCACATGAAATGCATGTGTTCCAAATAACGATCCATTATTTCCACTCTAAAACTCCAGCACTTCACTCCCAGATAATTAAACAAGGCACAAGCTGGGAGAACTTTGTTCACGTTCTGCAACGGTGGGGGGATGGAATAGCAGGCTGCTTGCTGCTTGTCTTAATCGGCACATTTACAGGACAAAAGACGCTGACGGAGAGGTGCGAACGGATTTAATGTGGGCCGGATTTACGAGTTTTCTCGTAGGCTTTGGTAATTCTAGTGTTAATGTTCCAGGCTCCAGGGCTTTTATGAAGTGCATAGATTTTGTGGAATGCCAACAATAGGTATGGATAGAATTACCATTCCATTCAGTGAATCTGCAATCTTTATTTATATTTACTTTTCTAAGTTTTCTTTTCTGGTTCTTCAATTGAGGCGTTCCACCTGATCAAAATTCTGTGCAGCGAATCCCATGTGTTGGATCCTCTAAGACAAATCTTACAAGGCACTAAAAAAAGAACGACTTAAAAACATTTTGGTTAGACAAAATGCCCACTGGGGGCTGGGTGGTCTTTTGGCCTGGCACCCTAGCAGATTTCAGAGTTTTTGTTTTTTTGTCCACCCTTGCCATTTGACCTTATGTTATTTAGAAACTTTTAAGAAAAATCTATATTTTAAGGGCTCTATTTCTCTTAATTCCACTGCATATCTTTCTTATGTAAATGTGCATTATTTATTCATAGTAGTGAAACAGGAAAAACTTTATAAAAATCAATAGACGTTGGCACTGTATCTGATCGTGTTCAGGTCTGACGGGAGAGCGTCCCCTGCGTGGAGAGAAAAGCAGGTGGCCGTGATAGCTCAGGCAATCAGCAGCTACCCTCTAAAACATACTGAGCTCTGATCTCTCTCTGAAAAATGTCAAACATTGCTCCTTAACAATCTGTAGATGATAATGTCTGTTGAACAAACAGGTATTGCTAGCTAAGCTGAGGCAAGGTGCGCTCCAACACATGGCGAGAGGTAGACCGACTTGAACAGGGACTGGCACATGAGTGAGAAGGGCCCGGGCCCCCTTTCCCTCGGCCTGCAGCGTCTCTCTCGGATTTGCACAAATAAATCGGTACCGCAAGCGAACTATGATACTTAGCTAGATGAGAGTAGTCGTGAAATCAACCAGAATGTTCAAGAAAATTATAGAAAAAAACCTGATCTAAATCCGTTAAGTTGTTCGCTTGTGAAAAGCAGACAGACATACAGACAGACAGACGTTGGATTATATATATATACTAGCTGTGTAAGCCAGAGCTGTAAAAAGCCTGGGGTCCTAGAAACTGTTGAAATCGTCAAAAAAAAATTGAAATGCAGAGATGTCAGGTAATTGAAAGGAACTACTGTGAGCATCTCTCTCCTAGGAGGTTTCGTGTTGAAGATGTGCTTGCATCGTTTGTGCATTAGCAACTAAGAAACTTTGTCTTTTTTCAGAGGTTTCCTTTTGCTGGCATGCTTGCCTTTGTTGTGTATTAGCGGCGGGAGAAGAAGTAAAAGGGATACCATTTTGCCGATGTGCTCACCTCACTACTGTATTAGCCGCTAAGCGAGTGATTCTTTTTTTTTTTTTTGGTTTACTAACGTGCTGGTCTCACTTGCATATCCTCGGAGATGGAGCCCTTACCCCAACTCCACCTCTCACTTCCGGGCTGGACAGACACACACACTTCCACGCGTAAACATTTATATTTAAGATGTGTAGATTATACTTATCTAAATTTAATTTGTTTTTCTTTTCATTCTTTGACATGTTGTCAAACACTTTGAGCTACATCCTTTGTATGAAAATATGCTATCGAAATAAATTATATTGTTGGAATCACGTCAGTCATCCAGCCTAATCACTCTGGCTATGTCCTTCCAGTCAGACACTTCAGGGAGATACGGTAGCTACCAGGAATGGTAGCACTTATTTCAGAACCTTTGGCTCAACCACACCCTGACCTTCCATTTTAGCTTCTTTGCCAGGTGAGCAGCCATTAATAATATACACTCACTGAACAAATTATTAGGAACACCTGCTCACCCTATTATCATTGCAGTTATCTAATCAGGCAATCATGTGGCAACAGTGCAATACGTAAAATCCTGCAAATATACTTCAGGAGATTTAGTCAAAGTTCACATAAAAGCACTAGAATGGGGAAGAAAATATAATGTCAGTGATTTCCAACCGTGGCATGACAGGCTGGTTTGAGTACTTCTGTAACTGCTGCTCTCCACAGATGTTCGTGCACAACAATGTCTAATTTACACAGAATAGTGCTAAAAACAAAAAACATCTAGTGAGATGCATTTCTGTGGACAGAAATACTTTGATGATAGCAATTAGAGGAGGAGGACCAGATTTGTTTGAGATGTCAGTAAAGGCTACGGTAATTCAGATAACCAATTGTATAAGTGCGGTGAACAGAAAAGCATCTTAGAATGTACAGCTTGTCAAACCTTGAAGCAGAGGGGCTGTAATAGCAGAAGACCACATTGGGTTCTGCTCAAGTCAGCACAAGAAACAAAAAGCTGAGGCTGCAGTGGGCAAAGGCTTACCAAAATTGAACAGTTAAAGACTGGTAAAAACATACCCTGCTCTGATTAATCTTGATTTGTTGAGGCACACAGATAGTAGGGTCAGAATTGGGTGGCAACAGCATGAATCCATACACCTAACCTGACTTGTCCAGGCTGGTGGTGGTGGTGAAATGGTGTGGGGAATGTTTTCTTCACACACTTTGGTTCTGTTAGTACCAGTCCATCATTACTTGAATGCCAAAACTTATTTGAGTTTTGTTGCGGACCAAGCACATTCCTTCATGGCCACAATTTACCGCTTTCAGAATTATGTACCACGTCACAAAGCAAACTGGTTTCATGAACATGACAGAGAGTTCAGTGTTTTTCAGTGTCCTACCCAGTCACTGAATCGGAAACCAATAAGACACCTTTGGGATGTGGTAGAACAGGAGACTTGTACTCTAAACATGCAGCCGACAAATTTGCAGAAATTGTGCGATGCAATCATGTCAGCATGGGTCCAGAATCTCAAAGGACTGTTTCCAAAAGCTTTTGGAATCCACGTCATGAAGAATTCATGAAGAATTGACGGGCTGTTTTTTAAGTAAAATGAGGCCTTACCAGGTATTAGGATAATGGTCCTAAAAATTTGCTCATTTTCAGGAATATGAAAACTCAAAAAGTTGTCAGCCCTGTAAAATATATGTACCCGTATATCTTCAGCAATGAAACACTGAAATGTGCAAAACACACGGAAAAACATTAGGTGTATTTGTGCAAAGAACTGAAGGTGGGACGATGCCTGAACAGGTTCCTGTTAAAAAGTCCTTCAAATCTTAGGTGACAGTAAGACAAAAGTCCACATTTATGCTATTGTTATGAATTGGCCAACAACAACAACAAAACACTGAATACTTCAAGAAACTTAAAAAAACCTGAGGCCTACAAAACCACATAAGGGAGAGGAAAACCATGAAACCCCTGGCAATAAGGAACACAGCAAACAGTTATTAAGTGTATTTTACTAAACAAAGTAGAGGTCCAAAAACACACCAGAAAATGGAAATGCCCAAAACAACAATGCTAATAAAGAAAATAAAAAGCAATAATGCATTTCAAAACAAATGCAAAGGTAAACACTAAATACTAAAGAAATCAGCAAGGAATTCAGAAATTTAACCAGGCAGGTTAACAATAAGTGTTGCACAGTCCATAAAAGAGGACATAAAGTCACTGCTGACATGTCCATCACAGCCTCAAATGTCCATCACAGGCTCCGTCTGGCTGCGTAACCCAAAAACATTTGTGAATCCTAACCTGCAAGAGTTTCCTGATCTGAGATTAAAAACCCCTGCTTTCAGTATACAGGGGGTCCTTAGAGTGGGGAAAAAGCCACTGGTAAGGGACTGAACAAGTAAAGGAGGCTAGAGGTGAACTAGGCGAGGGGTAAATAGGAGGGCCAGAAGGCTTAGGTTTTTTTGTTATTTTTAAGCCCCTATTTGTTTACATTGTAAGGTTTCTAAACTCTTTTGGGACTCTGATCAACAGGACGATACACCGAAGCATGATCGCCGTATCTGTGTAAGACAGCTTATCAGTTTCCAGGGCAACCTCATGCTCCCAGCACTCAAGCGGCTCGTCGGGAAAGCAAATCTGAGCCAACCGCGGTTGCGCTATTAGTGCCATTGACGATGGGTGATGCAAGGAACATTATGAATGCAGGGAACAGGATTACCTGGCCACAACCTTGCCTGATTGCTGTGTCTGTGTATAGGAGAGTGGTAGATCCCGCAATATACAATAAATACAACTAGCCAACCCGCGGCATAGCATATGCCACATAATTATGTATTGATGGGTGAACACTTCCTGAATGACACAGTTGTCCAAACAGAAGTGAAAATAAAATCGAGCGTGGTGAATTCTTTGACTGCATTCTCTGCCTTGTAGTGCAGTGGTAGTGTTGCCGCTTTACAGTAAGGAGACTGTGGAAGATTTGGGGTTCGCTTCCCGGTTCCTCCCTGTGTGGATAGCGCTTTAAATACTGAAAACACCGGTATATCAATGTAATGAAGTATTAATATTCTTATATTATCTGCGACAAACAAAACTGTTTTACACGGTGCATACCAACCCATGGCATAGTATATGCCACATAATCACGTTGCTTTTTAAATGTTTTTTAAGCAGAGGGAAAAAAATGAACATTTGCAAAATCCGTAACGCTGCATTCAGTAAGTACAATGCACACGCGTTTAATTTGTCAGCCACTTTTTGCCAACCATCTTTTCAGGTTTGGGCTGGTTTTGCAGTGTTACCGCTTGTGCATATTAAATCTTGCACAAAAAATGTGTCTGTTCTTTCATCATTTTGTTGCAGCCTATCAAAGACTTGCTGCCCCCAACTCCTCACCTGAGTCGCTGTCGTCTGTGCACCTCTGAGCCACGTTGTCCTTTCATTGTTCTTTGCGGTTCCAGCTGCTTTTCTATATATAATCCAAGTCACCCGACCATGGTAGTAGGAGGGGGGTGGGGTGCGTACACAGGGCAGGGATGTATTCAGAGGGAGCGTATGACCCGCACTCAGTGGGTATTCCTCGTTCGTTGGGAACAATTGCATGCCCCGGTGCCCATTACGAATGGGGTTTAACGGCTTACCCACGCCTGTCGGCGCCGGGTAGACACGCGTTCATCCATTCAGTGTAGAGCGCGTGTAGTACTGGACATCACATAACTGTTAATGCTCAATCTCAAGTGGCTGAAAGCCACTTGTTCCTCTAAGAAGTTGGACGCCTACCGCTTGGCGATTGTGTAACTATTAAGCAGGAGGGAGTCTCATTCGCTTTCAGAATTAACCAGACTAACCAGACTTAGATGGCTCCACCAACTAAGTACGGCCATGCAACACCATGCATAGAATCGAGAAAGAGCTATGAATCTGTCAATCTTCTCTGTGTCCGGGCAGGGTGAGGTTTCCCGTGTTGAGTCAAATTAAACAAGATTTGTGTGTGGCGAGTTGTTGTGTTCGAGCATATGAGCAGGCACTGTGAATGCCTTGAAAGCATGGGTGGACGCGTGCAGGGGAAAATGAGTATCTATATATCTTCTTAGATATAGACAGCGTCTGATAGTTGTGATGGTTTTACACTCCACTACATTGTGGTGAACGCTGGTAACAGTCAGGTGGGCAGGCGTATTAGAGTTGGTGCTCTTAGAGTTGGTGGGCATGTCTCTCTAGCGGTTCGAGTTCTTGGGCAGTGCTCTGTCGTTTGTATCCCACGGTCGGACGACTTGGTGGATTATATATGGAAATGCAGCTAAAACAGAAAAGAATAATGAAAAGTCAACGTCGCTCAGTGGTGCATGTGTACTGTAGCAAAGATGAAAGTGAGTTGTTTCGTCCGGGCACATGAGCAGGCACCGTGAATGCCTTGAGAGCGTGGGCAGACGCGTGCTCGAGTTGGTGGGCTGGGCTTTGTCAGTTGACTGATTTCAAAATGGTGCGTGCTTTCATGGGTGTCTTGCTTGCTCTGGCGGCGGCTTAGTGAATTATATATATTGATACACAGCCTCTTTTTAGATGGTCCTGCCACGTCCACCCTTGTTCTCGAAGCATACACACCGCCTGGTCATGGGCGGGGAAATGTCTTCCGTGTTCCTGCAGGACCATGTAAGAAGACGCATGTTTGTCGCAGATGCGAATTGCTGTATGTAGCGTTTAAAACAGTTTGCGATGGTGCACGCGGTCGTGCGTCGTAAACGAAAAGTCAACGTGGCTCAGAGATCAATGTGTACTGTTGCACAGACGAACATAAATGACGGCGTTTTTTCTGAGGCGGTGCATCCGAGTTGGTGGGCGTGGCTCTGCGAGTTGTCGTCGTATCCAATGGTCTTAGAGTTGATGGGCGTGGCTCCTTCCTACTTGTCGGCGGCTTAGTGAATCCACGCCCCTTCCTGCGTGCTTTCAAGGGTGTCTTGTTTTGGTGTGCGTGCTTTCATGGGTGTCTTCCCCTTCTGGCGGCGACTTTGTGAATTATATATATAGATATCCAATATACAATAAATAACCATGCTGTTCCTGTTTCATGCTGAATAAAACTGTTTTTGCTAAAGAACTGAGACTCAACCTTGTGTTTTGGGGTGCAAGACAGGGACCCATACATCACAATATAATTACTGGTTTGACATTTCTCCTGCTTTGGCAATAAAATCCTTTTCTTTTGCAATTTTCATTCTTCATTTGAGTGTGCAATTAGTGAACAGCAGAAATAGAGAACTTTCACCTGATCTGAGACTGATGCATGGTGAACACCTCAATGTTTCCCAGTGTTGGTGGTACCAGGATGATGTATATGAAGATTTGCCCCAAAGAAAAATTCACCAGGGGTTTGTCTTTTTAGACTTCATTTACTTTTTGGTGTATTCTGATCTGTGGAGCATTTGTAGCAGTAAACAAATGGTGCTTATTATTGTATATATTGTTATAGTCAGATTCATTTCCATTTTTGTTTATTTTTATGGAGGTAATTTGTGTATTTGGTGTTGGGACTTCTGATCAGTAGTTTTTTTCGCACGTGATTTTTTTCACTTTTTGATTTTTTATTGTTTTTCTGTCTGTTCTCAATGAACTGTGTTAATAAAAGGAGTAAAAAGTTTGTTTTTATATGTGTGTTCACCATTGGAGCCACCGTACATATTTGTATAGTCACTTGCACAAATTTTTACTTCTTTCTATTTTAATTTCTGTTCTTGCAGTGAACTGTGTATTTAATTGCAAGACATTGCATTTGTAAATATATTTGGCACATCTAGAATAAAACCAGAATCTCTTTACAACAACAGCTTTGTCTGTGTGCCAGTCTCGCACCAACTGGCCATTTAGTTACATCACCAGATGTCCATAATTTGCCAGGGTGCAATTGCTTGAGGCATCAGATGAACATCAAATGAATATTCATTGAATGCCTCTGTTGTTTGGCTTTAAAGCTAATAATGGAATCTGCTCCCATCCTATTCAGTGTTCTTTATTATCATTGGTGGTGGTAACATCTACATTTATATTTGTTTATGTGAGCATACACATATTGTGTTATATAATATTGTAGCAATGCTGCCTACTCACTTCCATGTATTTACAGTATCTGTTATTTGGTATTTATTGTTTGAAATGAGTTTGTATCCTGTGTTATGAATTCATTTTTGCTTTTATTCCTATTTTATTCCTTTGACTATTATTAGTAAGGGTCTTTGAACATGGTAATGATCCATCCATCCATCCATTATCCAACCCGCTATATCCTAACTACAGGTCATGGGGATCTGCTGACGCCAATCCCAACCAACACAGGGCGCAAGGCAGGAAACAAACCCCGGGCAGGGCGCACACACACACACACACCAAGCACACACTAGGGACAATTTAGAATCGCCAATGCACCTAACCTGCATGTCTTTGGACAGTGGGAGAAAACCGGAGCACCCAGAGGAAACCCACGCAGACACGGGGAGAACATGCAAACTCCACGCAGGGAGGACCCGGGAAGTGAACCCAGGTCTCCTTACTGCGAGGCAGCAGCGCTACCACTGTGATGGGAATGATGCTATATAAATAAAATGTATTACTAATGTTATTATTATTGTTAATTAAAGTGCATTAAGGAAAACATATAAGCAATAACAATATTGTTAGAATAACATGAAGCAAAAAGAGAAGCACATCTAGAGGGATTTTTATAATTGATATCCATCCCCACAGTCCACACTGGGGACTCCATGGAAAAAATTAGCTTTAAATACTTGCAGCCGTCCTTAGGAAACATAGTGTGGAAAAGTCTGCTCTTGCTTTCTGCTTCAATAAGTTTGATGGAAATGAGCATTACTGCTTTCTTTAATAATATATGATAGATACAAAGAGATGAACATGTACATTAAAAAAGACAAATAATACAGCTTAAGTATATATATACGAGAATGAAGGGACTGTGACCTGTGTGAGCTTTGACTAAGAAGAGGAACACAAAGAATAAGTAAGGAACATCCACCCGAAAGGTAAAAATACTCATTTTTATTTGCATACGATATATTTGCAATCTACTTTGATTTTTATATTTGTAAAGGGGGCTAATCAAAGGTTAACTTTTAACTTTTGAAAGGATTTCAAATATTGTTGATATTAAAAGACATTTACTCAGCAGTGCAGGTCAACAAAAGAAAAGACACTTCACTCAAGTTCCACTTTCAGTGTGCTGTTTTGTCAAGATAATTTCAATTTGCTTTCTTCAATTACATCCCATTCTAATTTTATTCCTGACATCGATGAAGTTATATTTACAAATATAATCGCATAAATAACCCACATTTATTTGTGTAGTAAATTCTTTCCTGCAGACTAGCACTATTTAACAAAACAAACACTGAAGCAACCATACAAATACTAACCAAAAATACCACATCAATTAGCAATAATAATCATTATATCTGTTTTGTAGTTTAGGTTTTTAAACAACAGAGTTTATACATAAATAGATATGCACAGTACCGTTCAATGTAACATAAAATAAATTTCAATGATATTTAATATTTGGTATATCTATATTACTAAATGAAGGTTGTATATATGCACGGATGCCAGACGCCAGACGCACCGAAGCGCACGCGCACTGCGCCTCAGCGCCCCAGAGTCAAACCCAGCGGCTTCACAGACTCAGTAGGTGGCGCCCAAACAACACAACACAACCTGTAAACTAAACTTCAGGTCACAATACAACATCTGTGCCCTCCAAACTATTTCCTCAGTTTTAATAACATGATGGGAGCCCTGTAATCCTGGAAACACGGGAGAGCTGAGAAGTAGCCTACCTGTGTTGTAGATAAATTGCTGATTGAAGTTGTTTTTGGGCAAGACTGACAATTTCTTGATAAATGTCTCGGCAGAGTCTCCATGAAAGATGACATGACGCATTGGACATTGTTCTTATTTGGATTTGGAAAGATACTGTCATGAGAATGGTAAAAATAAGTATTAATTTTCTTCAGGCTGCTGACAACGTATAGACAACAGAAAGGTCTGTCGTATCAGACAACAAGACCAGTTAAACTGTAGAAAGCATCTAATACATGAAGACACTGCTACCACACCAGTTTATGATTTGTAAAAATTTATGAATAAACTGTTTGTGTTCCGTGAAATTTACTGTTGCTTCTTTTCATGTTTTGCAAGTTAAAACCTTATAATTGCAATAATAATATATATATTTTTTTAAAAGTTCTCGTTTGGGACATTTCCAGTGCTCCTGGGGGCTTTCTGGTAGCCTCTGGGCCCTAAGCAGTCGTTTCATTCGCTTTTGCCTCAGGCTGGCTCTGGTCATTGTTGTGCTACAAAGGTGAACCGTCACCTCAGTTTGAGGTGGTGTTCACTCTGGAGGAAGTTTTCTTCAAGGACCTCTTTGTATATTGTATTATACAGGGGTGCACAAATGTAGATTTAAAGTTGTGAGTATGCAAGGCCAGCAGTTTGAGCACTTGCAAGATTGTACCTAAGTGCACTGTGCCATTGTGGCATTCTTTTGCGTTAACAAAGTTAAAAACAATTGAGTTAATAAAGCAATTGCAATAATCAAACCCTGAAAGTCTTTTTCCATACAGACTATTATAAACCTACTTTTGCCCATCCTTATATTTCCTTTCTACAGTTTTGTTTCTGCCACTGAGAAGCACCCCCATAGCATGATGCTGCCACCACCACCCTTCACCATAGTGATGGTATTAGGCATGTGATGAGCAGTGTCTGGTGTTCATAATTCTTCTCAAAAAGTTCAATTTTTGTCTCCTCAAATCATATAATCTTTTCATAATGTTCTCAGAATCCTTTAAATGTCACTTGGCAAACTCCAAGTGGGCTCCTTTATGCCTTTTATTTAAGAGTGGCATCTGTCTAACCACTCTATCATAAATGCTTGATTTGTGGAGTGCTGTTGAGATGGTCGTTTTTCTGACAGGTTCTCCCATCTCAGCAGAGGATTTCTGAAGCTCAAGTTAGAGCGTCCGTTAAGTTATCGATCACCTCCTTGACCAAGGCTCTTATTGCCCTGTTACTCAATTTCGCTGGACAGCCAACTCAAGGAAGAATCCAAACTTCTTCCATTTAGCAACTATTGAATTTATTAAAAGCATATCATATTCCATAGAATCAAGTCAAACTTAACAAAATTAAAATCAAATGAGAAAGAGAGGAAGGCTAACAACCAGAGTAAAACTGTTGAGAGTAGTAAAGAGAGAAAGGAGTCTTTTCCCTGTTATAAATACTTATTCTAAAATGTTATTGATTAGGTCCTGCCAGGTTTTAAAAAACATTTTGTGCAGATCCTCTAAGTGTGAAGTTGATTTTTTTTCCAATTTCAAATAGTATGTAACATCAGTTACCCATTGACTTAAAAGCGGTGGGCTAGGATTATTCCCATTGAGCAAGACAAGTCTACATGGTAGTAGTGAAGTAAAGGCAATTACAGTTTGTTTGCACAGCTGTTAATGGATTAGGAGGGATTGTGACAACAAGACTGTCTGATAGGCATTTCAAAATTTCCATCTATATTAATGTTAATTTGGTACACGCCCAAAACATGTGGCCCAGAGAAGCTAGGGCTTGATTGCAATGTTTGTAGGTTGAATCTTGCCATGGAAACATTTTGGACAATTTCAAATGAGATAGATGTGCTCAATGAAGTTTTTTAAGTTGAATAATTGAATGTTTTGCATATATGGAGTTAGAGTGAATTTTGTGCGTGGCTGCCTTCCACTCCGTTTCTGAAATGTTGAGTAAGACATCCTTTTCCCACTGTGCTCTGGGATATTAAAAAAGGAAGGGACTTTAAAATGTTTTTATATATTATAGAAATGCTGTCTGAGTGTCCAAGACTGATCAATATCTCTTCTGGAATAGAAATAGGTGGGAGGTGAGGAAAACTGGGCAGATTTTGTTTAGAAAAGTTTCTAATTTGGAGATAGTGGAAAAATTGTGTTGATCGGAGATTAAATTTGGAGCATAATTGTTCATAGGATGCAAAGACATTATTTATATATAAATCTCTACATTATTTAATCCCATATGTTTTCCAAACATTAAAAACTGTGTAAGTTCGAGAGGGTGGAAAAAGGTGGTTATCATGTACAGGTGCCACAGATAAAATATTCTCTAACTTAAAGTGCTTTCTATATTAGTTCCATATTCTGAGTGAATGAAGGACAAATGGGTTGTTGGTATATTGGCGATAACTTGTATTTACTGTTGTACAAAGCAAGGAATATAAAGAAGTACTGCAGGATTTCTGCAGCGTTAGATGTTGTCACCCCAGTAGCTGAAGACCTATCCAGGTCTGGATTTAAGTCTGCGGCCATTATAATTTTATGAGTATTCAAATTAGGAATGGATGCAATTACATCTTGGATGAAATCTCTGTCATCCACATTGGGTGCATAGATATTTATCAAAATCATATTACAATTAAATAAATTATCCATAACCATCACATATCGCCCTTCAGGATCTGATAATACGTCTGATACTACAAATGAAATTGTTCTGTGAATTTAGATTCCCACACCTCTAGTTTTCTTTATATAGCTGGAGAAGAATATTTGACCAGTCCAGTTTCTTTGCAGCCGAAACTGATCCTTGCTTAATAAGTGGGTCTCCTGTAAAAACACTATCTTGGATTTTAGACTTGTTAGGTGAGAGAATACTTTCTTCATTTTAAGTTCATAATTGATACAAAGAATTGGTTTTATAACCCTGTTTTGAACTATGCCTCACCATAATTTGATCATGGAGGTCTACGGAGAGTTCCTTGGACTTCATGGCTTGGTTTTTTGTCCTGACATGCAGTGAGAATTGTAGGACTTTCTCTACACAGGTACATGTGTACCTTTCTAAACACTGTTCAGTCAATTCCATTTGCCACAGGTGGACTCCGATCAAGTTCTAGAAACATCTTGCTCCTTGAATTATTGCAAACAGGATGCGCCTGAACACAATTTGGTGTTTAACAAACCTTTCTGAAAGTTCATTAGTCATTATGGGGTATTGAATATAGATTGATGGGCAAAAGTGGCAAATGTATTTATTTAAAATGAAATCTACAACACAATAAAATGTGAAGAAAGTGAAGGAGTCTGGGTACTTTCTGAGTTCACTCAATAGCTTGCCGCTCACAAACAAGCTGAACTTATTTTGTTGCTTCTGGCAGAATTTGAGAAGGTGACACGCTGGAATGTTCTGTTTACTTATTAGCATGGAGGTGATAACAGAACTTGGGAAGCAAGAATATTTAATTACTGGGAATTGCCTTTACAGCCTGAATAGGAAAGATGAACTACTGCCTGAATTCCCTATTATTTCGTCCTAATTAGACATTGTCTTTAAAACCTGAGTGCCTTCGTTATTTTTTCTTTTGAATTATTATCTTCTGAGCATTGCTATGCCATTTGTATTACAAACTGATATTTGTAAGTACGGTGTTCCTCATCACATTCGTCAAAATAAACAGAAAAAATGTGTTGGTGAATTTGAAAAAATACATTTTGGTTTTTTATTGATATTCAAAGAAGCTATTTGAAGAAATAAGTATAAATAAATTATATTCAGACTGCAAACTACACAATAAATAACAGTGAATCCATATTTTTGGTTAATCTCGTTGGGTGGAAAAATAAAAGACAGTTTAGAATATATATGTTCCAAACAGTATGAGTTTTTGTGCTAAACTGTTCTCTTTATCTCTTTCCAGGTCAAACCTTTTAAAAGGAGGCCAGTGCGGAGGGGGAAGATTCAGAAGACTGTGACCCGTAAGTGACAACACTGGTGCTGCCAGTCATCAGATCTTTTGAGGAGAGGGAAAGAGAAGCCCTAGGCATCAGTGCCAACCCTCGACACTGAGCGGAATTACTACTTAACAAGTCCTCAAGTTACCTACTAATCGCATGCATGTGTATGACACCAATTTTAGTGAATATGCCTCATCACGCTATGAATTTCTGCCATTTGATTAATTGAAGGGTCAGTTTAAAACAGAAAACGATTATTAATAAAGTTCCAAAAAATGTTTTATAGGATCTCTAATGACATTCAAAAAGAGAATTTCAGTAAATAATTAAACATAAATTATTAACCACCTAGGGACTACACAATAACCAACAGTGTCTCCTTGTTTTTTGCGTAATCTATATTTCTTTGACAATTATCAAGATTTTTTATCAAGTCCCTTCCTTTCAAAGATCCCAGGGCACAATGGGGAAAAGATCTCTCTTTTAAGAAAAGGAGTGGAAGGCAACCATGCATAGAATACACTCTAGCTCCATATGCACACATTCAACTTAAAATCTTAAAATTGAGCGCATTTATCTCAATTAAAACTATCCAAAATGTTCCAGAGCAAAATTCAACCTGTGAATGTTGGGCTCCCAGAAGGGTATAAAGTGGAGAAGGACAAACAAATCATAATTGCCTTCACCTAAGTACTAACACATAGACTTACTGTATCTTGAACAAGTGGAAGAATCCCAACCTACCACCTTTACGTTAGTAGGTAACTGATGTCCTATACTATCTCACTCAGAGGATTTGTTCAAAATTTTCTTAAAAATATGGCAGGATCAAATCAATAACATTTTAGAATAAGCTTTTATATTAGTGAAAAGGGTACTCGTCCTCCTTTGCTGCTTTAAAGATTTGCTTTGTTAGCAGGCTCTCCTCTCTTTTTTTGGGTGGGGGTTGAATTTTGGTTCTGTTAAAATTGATTTGACTGTATGAATTGTTATTTGCTTTCAACTTATATTAATAAAACAAATGTAAAAAATTATATTTTCAAGAATTATGAATTCCTGTGCTTAAATATACTTTGTATCTTTCTTTTAGGTAAATCTGGGAGTTAATGGGATGAACGTCACTGTCATTGTTTCCGAATTCATTTTGCAATGTGCCATCAATTCACAGCAGAGAAGCCAAACGATCTCAGTCCTGATTTTTGCATACTTAGTCACCCTTTTTGGCAACCTGTTTGTGATTGTGGTCATTAAAAGTAATCGTCACCTCCAAACGCCAATGTATTTGTGCATTGCCACACTGGCGTTCATCGATCTGCTCAACAGTACTAACCTGATTCCAAAAATGGTGGCAGTTGTTTTAGACTCATCGGTTATTTTGTATGGACTTTGCATTTTTCAGATGATTTTCCTATCCCATTTGGATGTGGTTGAATTGTTTCTCTTCGTCCTTATGGCTTGTGACCGGTTTATAGCTGTGGTTCATCCATTAAGATACCCCGTGCTTATAACGAACAAAATTATCTGCATTGGCATCTTCATGTGCAATGTTGTTAGCATATTAATCCTCTTACCATACATGATTTTTGTTGCTGAGCTTTCCTTCTGTCATACTAATGTCCTGCCATACTGTTTTTGTAATTATGTTACAATGGTTCATGTTTCGTGCAATGAAGATCCCAAATACTTGGCTACGTTATCTTCCACAGTTACTCTGTTTGGTGTGCTCCCACTAGTAGTCATTCTGTTCTCATATTACAGGATTGTTCGGGCAGCACTGAAGATCTCCTCGGTGGATGGGAAAAAAAAAGCACTCAGCACCTGTGTGACCCACCTTATTGTGACGGGACTTTTTTATTTCCCACTGATGATATCATATACCTTACCAGGGACTGGGATTAGACTGTCTGAAGAAGCTTTCAATACAATGGTCATTATTGCCAATATTATCCCTCCAATGATGAATCCCATGATCTACAGCTTCAGGAACCATGAAATAAGAGTAAGCATTTATAAAATGGTTGCTTACAAGAAGTCAGAATTTAAAATGAATGTCTAATGATATTAGCCAAGTTGGTTGGAATATCAGGGAAGTTGTGAAGTATAGTGTGAAAATTAAAAATGTACCATGGCTAAACCTTTGGTTTCATGATTTGGTTTCACCATTGGGCTGCATAAAAATGTAATTCTTCAAACACAAAATTCAATTCTACAATTGGGCAGTTTATCAAGATGGAGGGTCCAAACTTAAAATAGTAAAATAGTCATTTTCTGGCAATTACACATGCATAAATGTGAAGTTCTTCAACCACTGAATATTGTCATGCATGCAAATCTGTGAACATGTTCTGATATGGTCTATCAAAATGACTTTGGACAGAGAGGGGCTAAGGATGTTTACCTTGGTCCCGATAATCATTCAAACACCAGCAATTTCAAGTGAAAGAGGAAAGACTAAAAGAATATAGACTGAAGCCAATTTCCAGACTTTTTCAAATATATTCATCCATAGCCTTCAGTTTAAAAGAAGATGATGGATAAACACAACCCTTTAGGTAGTGGAGCACCAGTTATATCAATAGCACAATCATAGAGGTGAGCAGAAAAGCATCTGAGAATGGCTAACATGTCGTACCTTGAGGAGGATGGTTTACAACAGCAGAAGACCATGTTGGGTTCCACTCCTGTTGGTTGAGAACAGAAAGCTGAGGGTTCATTGAGCATAGGCTTACAGAAACTGGATCACTGAAGACTGGAAAAACATAGCCAGGTCTGATATTCTCAATTTCTCCTGAGGGCACAGAGATGACAGGGGCAGAATTTGGCACCGACAACATGCAACCATGCAACCGACATGCTTTGTGTCAACAGTATAGGCTGTTGGTGGTGATGTAATGGTGTAGAGAATGTTTACTTGCCACCAATTAGTCATCACTTGAATGCCACAGCCTATTGGAGTATTGCTGCTCATCATGTGTATCCCTTCATGGCCACAATTTACCCATCTTGCAATGGGTACTTCCAGCATGATAATACATCGCGTCACAAACCTAAAGTAGTCTCACTGATTTCATGGACATGGTAATTAGTTCAATGTTCTTCAGTGGCCTTTAGTTACTGGGTCTGGATCCAACAGAACATCTTTGGGATGTGGTAAAACGGGAGATTTCCAGCCTGACAAATCAGTAGAAATTTTGTGATAAAATCATGTCAACATTGACCCGAATCTCTAAGGAATGTTCCCAACTTCTTGTGGAATCCATGCCACCAAGAATTGAGGCTGTTTGAAGAATATAGGTAGAGTGTTCCTAAGAATTTGCTAAGTGAGTGTATATATAAAATGCTAAGGGTTGTGTCTATCAGTCACGTGATTACTTACGAGTTACTGGGGCTTGAACCAGGATTCTGTTCTGAATTAAAGGCAAATGACAAGATAAGCGCTGGTGAGGCAACCTCCACAAAGTTACTGGGGTTTGCGGCTTTCCTACAGCCAACTGCATAGGCAAACTAATTGAGAAGGTGACATTGCAGAAAGGATTAGAAGAGCAGCGACATAAGCCAGTTACATTTTAGAAAGAAGAACAACAACCCTCCGGCATCTACTGTGCATTAAGCACATACAGCGAGGCAACCTGCTGGTACTCACAAACTACGGGGACTGAGACATTGATCTTGGGACAACCGGAGGTCTGCGTGTTACAGAAATACAAATTTCTAAATGGAAACTATTAACAAATAACAAAATTTGTACAAGCTCTGAAAGGATTTGACAAACACAGGAAAAGGTTTGGGGGCAGTCACCTGTATACCTGAAATAGGCTGCCAAAAATGGGGTGGAGTGGTAGCTCTATTATCATTATCAAAGTTATTGTCTGTTTTAACCTGCATTATTATCAATCTTTAATTTAATATTGTTTTTTTTTTTGTATCAGTATGCTGCTGCTGGAGAATGTGAATTTCCCCTTGGGATTAATAAAGTATCTATCTATCTATCTATCTATCTATCTATCTATCTATCTATCTATCTATCTATCTATCTATCTATCTATCTATCTATCTATCTATCTATCTATCTATCTATCTATCTATCTATCTCTGAGGCTAAGGATCTGCGCTGGTATCCGGAAGGTTGCCAGTTCTAATCCCCGTCACTGCCAAAAGAGATCCTCTTCAAATGGGCCTTCATTTACCTCACTCGATTCTGTTAGGGCAAAATTTTTTATTATTTTGTTAAATTTGTAAGGTTTTAAATAGCGGTCCAAATTCCTTTTTCTGATAATGACTAGAGGTTAAATTCCCTTAGTCTTTCAAGCTAGGACATGGCTTTCAGTCCAAGAGTCACTCGATTGCCCTTCTCTGCACAGGATCCCATTGTATAATGCTCTTTTCTTTTTTTATAGCATCATGACCAGAACAATGTGTAATGATCTATAGCATTACAAATTTAGTTATAGCATAATACTTCTTTTAACATCCATGTTGACTTTGTTTTTGAACTGCAAATGCTACAAACTCATTAGCTCACATCCATATGTGTACTGCAAATGTAGGTCTGTATGTCTGATCTCTTCGTATCATTTAACAGAGGGGTTAAATAAGTAAGTATGTCAGATACCTCTGAATCAGTCAACTACTACATGCTTTTTGTTGACTTGTGAGATAAAAGACCAGTCCTCCTGGTGTAGGCTTTTTGCCGATGACATTGTGTTGTGTATCACCAGAAATGAGGAAGTGGAGAGGAAGTTGGAAAAATGGAGAGGGGCTTTGGAAGACAGACGGTTGAAGATTAATAGAAAGAAGACAGAATATATGAGGTTTAATGATGATCAGAATTCAGAAGTTAGCCTGCAGAGAGAGAAATTGAAAAGAGCAAAGACGTTTAAATATCTGGATCAGTTATAGCCCAAGATACAGACACACCCATAGAGTTCAGTGTGGATGGAACAATTGGAAGAAGGTACCAGAAGTGTTGTGTGATCGAAGAATTAAAGGTCAGATTTGATAAGATCGTCAACGATGTATGGAGCTGAAACATGGCCGGTAAAGGGAGCGCAGGAGAAGATGTTAGATGTTGCAGAAATTAGAATGTGTGGACTTACTAAAAAGTACAGAATAAGACATGAATCAATCAGAAGTACAACAAAAGTGGGTGAGACATCTAAGAAAATACGAGAAAGTAGGTTGAAATGGTATGGACATGTGATGAGGACAGACAATGAATATGTAATCGAAATGGAAGTTCAGGGGAGGAGAAAGTTTATGACCACTAACACAGAAAGTCTTTGCCCTGAGTTGTAACTCAAAACACAACTCTCAAGAAAACATTGCCAGATATCCGAGATCACAGAAAATCTGTCGTTTTTCACACGTTCTGCACGGGTGTCTTTGTTGTCAAATCGAAAATGCCGCATGGTAGTCTGATAGCGTTCATGGGACATTATATCTTTGATTGCCAGTACAACAAATAATTCTGAGCAGGCATCAACCACAGCATCAATTCTGGTCAATGTTTATCTTTTGAAAAGAATGGAGATAAACTCCATCAGCTCAGAGAGGGAGAGGCAAGTTCATTGTACCACGTGAACATCACTGAGAATAAAACTGAATAATAAAAAAACAACTCTTACTAGTAGCCAAAATTTAAACCGGATGTTACACACTCAAAACAAATGTATGTTTTTATTATATTATAATAATAATAATAGCTGCTTACTACTGAAAATGTGGAGTGCCTGCTTGTGCTGATTGACACATTTGCAAAACAAAAGACGCTGATTAGGAGAGGTGCAAAGGAATTTAAGGTGGCCCAGGAGTATGAGATTTTTCATAGGATTCAGGAATTATAGTGTTAAAAAAGTACTAAGGAGAGCAGGGATTAACGTCAGCAACCGTGACGTTGTTAAAAAGTGACAAACACAACCAGTGGGATTCTTACAATGAATTCCCCGCCTCACAGTTTATTGGAGATGCACACTGGGATCTCCCAGTAGAAAACCACTTTTAACACGCACAGCAGTGCTTTGTTGCTGTTATTAAGAAGTCTGCACTTGATTTCAGTTTAAATGGGTGTAATTCAAGTAAGCAATATTGCTGCCTTAAATAATAAGCACTTTATGTAAACCACTATTCAAACAATAAAAAGAAAATGTACCTTGTGTAAATCAAAATAATTAAGTATACAGATGATAAAAAATATAAATGCGAATGAAATGACTGCTACCCATGTTTGAGTCAGAAGATCAGTAACACAAAGAAATACTTCATGAAAAAATTAATCTGAAAGGTAAATATTTTTTTGTTATTTGCATGAACTGGTATTGAGATTCATAATAAGCTTAGCAAAGGAAGAAATTTCAAAGTTCATTTTAATTTGTATTGACATTAAAAAGCAGGATATGGCAGAGGTGCAGCTCAACAACCAAAATGAGATATTTTTGCCTTATACTAGGAATTTGAGGTCAGAAATTCTTAGATTAAAATTATAGTTACAAATAATATCTAATAAATAATTCATATTTAATAATTTAGGCAAAAAGTTTTTCGTTTCTGCTTTATTCTGGTATCCTTTTTTGAATCCATTTAAATGTACATCTCTAAATATATAACTAAATTGTGTTTGCATTTAGACCAGAGGCTTTATTGTTTTCCTCTCCTCCATTTGGTGGTCATTTTATTTCCATTTTTGGCCTGTGCATGCTATATCCTTCCCTAATCTTACTTGCCATTTGTATTTTCATTCACAAAATTGCTCATAGAATTGATTAGCAGGGATTTCATGCCACAAGCAAGCGAGTAAAGTGGAATTTATAGTGACCCTGCCCACCACAAAAACAAAGTATTCTTTTTGTTCCTGTTCAAAAAAACAGATTTTTTTGCACACTATCATTATAGACAGGCAGTGGTAGGAACAAACACATTGTGAACAGGGGGACTGAACGCACCCCTAGAAGACACGGACGCTCCTCCAAAACCCCCTCTTAAACGCTGATACAATGGGAATAAATACAGTTTACCTCTACATTGCTCCCTTACTTGCTGGACTGCTGCTGCTGCTCTGTCACGTGACGCTTCGCATACCTAAAAGCCTGAACAGCACCTGTCCTTTATTGCTCTTTGCTTTGTCTCTCTCTCTCTCCTCCCCCAGACGTCCTCTGCTTCTGTTGGGGATCCCGCTCCCGACGCACACCCCTATGAAGAGGAAGATGTTTGTGTTTAAGATGTTTGTGTTTACTTTTAATTGAGAGATGGATCTGTCCCCTCTGTCTTCACGCGGAGCTCGTTTTACTTTTGAAAGGGACATATGTTCGTTTGAAGTGTTTGAATAAAAGTTCCTGACTCAGCAATCTCCTGTGTTTCTGTTACCTTATGGATTGAAAATATATCATAATTCACACAAGAACATATAACATAAGAAGATTGACAAATGAAAGGAGACCATTCATCCATTTGACCATTAATCCTGTTTGTTTATCTAAAAGGCTGTTCCAATATCTCATCCAGACTCTTCTTAAAGGTTGTTAAGGTTTCTGTTTCAACGTTATGTCTCAGTAGTTTGTTCCAGAGTCCCACAACCCTTTGTATAAGTAAGTGCTTCCCGGCTTCTGTCCTCTTAATTTCTACTGTTGTCCTGTAGTAGGTGATTCATCGTTAATTCTAGTCTGATCTGCTTTATCAATTTCTTTGAGAATGTTGAAAACCTTGATTAGATCAGTTCTGCTCATTACTAAGTAGGGTTTAATTCTCTGACTCTACCAGAGTAGGATATGTA
Organism: Erpetoichthys calabaricus; assembly: GCF_900747795.2. Taxonomy (NCBI): domain Eukaryota; kingdom Metazoa; phylum Chordata; class Cladistia; order Polypteriformes; family Polypteridae; genus Erpetoichthys; species Erpetoichthys calabaricus. Next base: position 307,279,455 of record NC_041397.2, on the reverse strand, counting down.
CTTAAGTCCCATGATGCACTTGGTTGGTCTCCTCTGCACAGCTTCACCTGTTGTTATGTTGCTTTTTTTATTGTGGTGAGCAGACATGCACACAGTACTCTAGATCCTGTCTTAGTAGTGCAATAGTGCATTATAGTCTGAGCATAACTACCCTTGATTTATATTCAACAGTTTTGCAATGTAACCTACCATTTCATTTGCTTTTTCTGCGCATTGAAAAAGTTGTCCTAACATAAACCCCTAAATCCTAGTGACTCCTAGTGAATCGTAGTGACTGTTCTTTTAGACTCCGTAGTTGTTCCCTATGGATCCTGTTTATTGCAGATGTATATGATGTTTCATTTGGAGCTGGCAGAATCCCTGCTCTTTGTGTGTATGGCATGTGATCGCTATGTAGCTGTCATTCATACACGTCGCTATGCTTCCCTGTTTACAAATACAATTGTCTGGTTTAGTGTTTTTTTGTCTAACATTATTTGTTCTTTGGTACTTACACCATATGTAGTCTATGCCACCGAGCTTCATTTTTGTACCACTAATGTCCTACCATACTGTTTCTGTGATTATGCTACAATGGTCCATGTTGCTTGCACTAATGATCCTAAATGTTTAATTATTTTGTCCACCACTACTATTACCTTTGCCATTCTTCAAGTGTCTCCAATTCTCTTTTCTTACTTTAGCATTGCTCAAGCAGCCCTAAAGATCTCATCTGTTGAAGGGAAGAGGAGTGAGTACTTGCCTCACCCACCTGCTGGTGATGGGGATTTTTTATCTGTCATTGATGATGTCCTACATATTCCCAGGAATTGGTGTGAAATTATCAATGGAAGCTTATAATATGCTGGTAATTATCGGTAATGTTGTTCCTCCTATGATGAATCCTATAATTTATAGCTTTCAGAACACAGAAATAAAAAACACAATGTACAAGCTTTTTAAGTGGAATAAGAACATCTTTTAATGGCAAGAACTAAAGAAAGTCAAATGTTCATTATGTTAAAATATCATTAAATAACTGCTGGAGCAAGTAAGAAATTATTCAGCTTTGTCAAATATGATATGACTAGTCATTTAGCCCGTTACAATAACGGGCGCTAGAACAGTAGTGCATAAACATTAGTAGGAACAGTCTATATTAAATGGCAAGGGACTTTGACCTCATTCTTTTTGTTGGTCGTATTTTTCTTTCTTTCAGCCTTTCTTTTGTTGATGTTTACTTGCTGAGCTGACCGTTCTTCGTGGGCTGCCGCCGTGTATTGTGTGTCTTTAATTTTCTGTGACAGTAATACTGTCTTGTACGGCTCTATTCAATAAGGGCGCGTAGATAATTTAGTTCAAATGGCTCTGGAATATGTGAAGAGCAACAGGTGCAGATCTTTATTTACCCGCGCCTTTATTCGCTGCGCCCAATTGAGGTCGTCCTTTTGAGGCTCGCCTTTTTGTGCGTGCCCTTATTGAAGGATGCCTGTGCGTGCCCTTATTGAAGGATACCGTCTTGTACATCCGCTGGCTTGTACGTCCGTAATATACGTCCGTACGTCCGTAATATACCTTTAATTTTCTCTGGCGGTAATACAGGCGTGCGCGTCGGTAATATGCCTTTAATCTCCTCTGACAGTAATACTGGCTTGTATGTGGCTGTAATATGCGTCACTGTATTGTGCACCTTTAATTTCCTCTCGCAGTAATACTGGTTTGTATTTCCGTAAAACGCCTCTAACTTTTTCTGACAGTAATATCGCGCATAGCACCGTGCCCCGTGCCCCGTGCATGCGCACTTCACCAGAAGACACCCACACACGGACACCTGGACGCACACAGGGATTTTATATATATAGATAAGTTGTCAATAAATGTAAAAGACTGTGTATATTTTTGAAAAGTTTCAAGCTTATATAAATATAATATAATGAGTAACACATTTCTGGCCATAATACCACACTGTCATTGGTGTATACCAATTACACCAGTTGTGGGTCTTCTTTTTCTTCTTCCCTCTTTTTTTCTCTCCCAACATAATGAGGGGTCTGTGCACCTCTTCTCCACATTTAGAACCTTCTTTCTTTTGTTCATAGATTCACTGTCTCTCCTCATCACATATCTGTTCCACTACATCCTGCTTTCCTGTACCTTCTTAGATGTCTCTCCTACTTTTGTTTTGTTGTACCTCTGATCGTCTCATTTCTTGTTCTGCCCTTGCACTTCCACAATACACAACACAACATCCTCAGCAAAAAGCCTGCACCAGTGTGTTTGGTGTTTTATCCCATGATTCAATACATCCACAACCAAATAGGTAAGCTATGGGTCTCTGGTGCATACCTACTTTTACTGGTATCTTGTCTGTTACCCCAACACTGCTTGTAACCCGGTTTGTCACTCTTTCTTGCATATCCTGGTCAATATTCATATATACTGTAAATTATAATGGAGAAGTAGTGCACATAGATACCTTGTCCTATTCAAAGATGTCACTAAAGACCGTGCTACTCATCACAAAAGTCAAGACATTTAAGAGTATATCTGTCTAATGGAATTCTGCTTAGAACATTTATTAAGATGATATTCTTCCTTTTGAAAACATAAACAGCATTCCTCTCAGTAGATGATTTTTTAGCTTTCAACATCATACACAAATAAGATGCTGCCATGATTCCGACATAGAGTCTTTACAGCCCGGAATCCCATCAATAGACTCACCTGTGTTCCTTTTTTCACTGGTGGACTAGAGATTTTTGCTGTGATGTTGACTATGATGATGATGTTCATCTTTTTGCTACTCTTGTGCATATGTTAAAATTAGAGAAATACATTGATAATTCAGATGGGGCACCTCTCAGTTCCAAAGAGTGATAGCGGTGTAAAAACTAAAGATTTATTAACACAAAAGCCACACATGGTAGGTTGAACATAGGGAGACAAAGAAGTATTAATAGAGTAAATAGAAACATATGGTCTGCCACAGGGTCCAAGTCTACTCTGTTGCTCATTTTCCCACTATCCCAAAAACAACAAAAAAAACAATGACACTGTGTGAGGAGCTTATTAAGGCCGTGGCTTGGGCTACCTTGGTGTACATGCTTGTGTGGCGCCATGGTGTTTGGTTTTGTGCCTGCACACGTGTGCAATTGGTTCTAGTCATCCTCATCGATTTTCCACATTTTGTAATTGAGACGCCGTACCCACAGTTATAAGAAGAGCCTGAGCCTTATAGGGGAGGTTCAGACAAGTGAAAGAAAACCAAAAGCAGATTTGGGAAGTGTGAACCAGCACCGTATTGAGAAGGCAGGTGTTCAGTGACCCCGGCATTTCATTTGTTCCCATTGAACATCTGGGAGTAGCAGGAAACAATCGTGCGACCTCTTGGGAATTCCATAGATGATGAAGACATGAGAGGAAGACAGTGGGATGGCTCAAAGATTCGTGGCAGATGCTGAAGGAGAGACAACTGATGAAAGAGACCATAGCTGCCAGTGTCTAGGTCCACTGGGAAGACCTGATGTGGTGAGCTGGAGAGACAGGGTGGAATAGAACAATGTTTGGTTTTAGACTGGGCTTTTGAACTTATTTATGAGTGTTTTGCTCTCCACATGATCATTTGGTTTAATCGTGAAATTATTCACTTACAGCATTTACACTTTTTCACTATTCTCTTTCTGACTGTTTGTGTCTGCATTTGCCCGGCTCATCTCAGTTATATCATTGATGGTCCTGGGCTCAAGTGTTGCAAAGGAATGATCCAGACAGTTACAGACTGGTACAATACACTTTCCCTACCTCTTCCTAAAGTACTCTCCATTACTGTTTTCCTCTCACCTCATTCTGGCCACACTTTCTCCATGCCAAGCCGAAGCTTTACCCAATCTTACCTACTGACTCCAAGCTCACCAGGCTGCCAATGGTGAAGTGAATTTATGCCCTATCCCTGGACTATTTTCAGTGGCAATCCTTGGAAACACATCTAGAATCAGGAATGCCTCCAGAAAATCCCATAAACCCTCACTGGTGGACCCATGTTACCTTGTATTGCCATGCTCCAGTAAACAGTTAAAGAGTAAAGTCCCATAATTAACAGCAACAAGGCTCTGCTTGTACCACATAGACCCTGCTGCTGCCAGCAGTGTTTAGGGCAGGGACCTCAAACTCCAGTCCTGGAAGGCCGCAGTGGCTACAGATTTTCATTCTAACACTTTTCTTAATTAGTGACCTGTTTTTGTTGCTAATTAACTTCTTTTGAATTAATTTTAATTGACTTGTTTTTTATGATTATTCCCCAGAATTTCATCCTCATTCCTCTGAATTTTTTCATTTCTTTCCCTAAACAGAAATGAAATGTGAAGTGAGTGAGCCAACAGAAGACCAACTAAGTCAGGGCCTCAAACTCCAACCAATTTCACTCCAACCAGTTGCTTCATTAGGCACTGATTCTTGTTGTTAATTAAACCCGTTCTTCAATTCCATGGCTTGTTGCTGCTCTCATTGTGCAATGCAATACGTTTTCAAAATTGTTGCTTTTTTCTTAAGGGCAGCACGGTGGCACAGTGGTAGCGCGTGGAGTTTGCATGTTCTCCCCGTGTCTGTGTGGGTTTCCTCCGGTTGCTCTGGTTTCCTCCCACAGTCCAAAGACATGCAGGTTAGGTGTATTGGCGATTCTTAATTGTCCCTAGTGTGTGCTTGGTGTGGGGGTGTGTGTGTCCTGCGGTGGGTTGGTGCCCTGCCTGGGATTTGTTCCTGTCTTGCACTCTGTGCTGGCTGGGATTGGCTCCAGCAGACCTCTGTGACCCTGTGTTAGGATATAGCGGGTTGGAGAAATGACTGACTGACTGCATTTTCTTTACTTTCCTATGAGCACTGTTAAAATGTTTTGGGGACCTGAGCAAATCAACATTTCTGAGACCTCCACCCTTATTATTTTCAGATATTGTATGATGGTCACAGTTTGATGGTCATGTTTTGGCTCATTTTGTATCTCATTATTGTTTGGCTGCTAATTAAGGAAAAAGAAACAATTATGGGGTTTGAGCCTTCAAGAGCAAGTCAATTAAAATTAATTCAAAAGAAGTTAATTAGCAGCAAAAACAGGTCACTGATTAAGAAAAGGATTAGAATGAAAATCTGCTGCCACTGGGGTCCTCCAGGACTGGAGTTTGAGATCCCTGTTTTAGGGGAAACCTCCCCTACGACAACTGATTTGTCCTCCTCCACTTTAAGCCCATCTGCCTCATTCACTGTACTAATTCCCTTCATAATTTTAAACACTTCAGTCAGGTCTCCTCTTCATCTTTGTTTCCTTAAACTGTAAAGGCTCAGCTCTTTTAATATTTTCTCATAATTCATCCCCTGTAGCCCTGGAATCAGCCTGGTTGCTCTTCTCTGGGCCTTTTCTAGTGGTGCTATGTCCTTTTTGTAGCCTGGAGACCAAAATTGCATACAGAACTCCAGAAGAGGCCTCACCAGTGTGTTATAAAACTTGAGTAGAACCTCCTGTGACCTCCACACATCAAGGCGCTATATAAGCTGACATTCTGTTAGTCTTCTTAATGGCTTCTGAACACTATCTGGCAGTTGATAGCGTCGAGTCCACTATGACTCCTAAATCCTTCTCATAAGGTGGACTTTTGATTTTCAAACCTCCTATTGTGTATTCAAACCTAACATTTTTACATACTATATGTAATACTTTACATTTACTTGGCATTAAATTTCATCTGCCACAAATCCACGCAAGCCAGTTTGCTGTCCAAATCCCTCTTTAATGATTCAATGGATTGCAGATTATCTGCCAATCCACCAGAGGTGTGTCCAGAACGTCGTGTGTGGGTGGGCATTTGGCTTGTCTGGGGGGGGGCAAAAAATATCCATCCATCCATCCCCATTTTTGTAGGGGGGTCAAATAATAATAACAACAAAGTTTTATATAACATATAAAAGCAAAAATTGTGGCATAAGTCATAACTTATTGTTCAATAAAATTAACAGAGGCAATGGAACTTGTATTATTATTTTTTGTGAACAAATATAGAACTACATCTACAAGGTAAATATCAATAAATTCAAATGTGTACAACATATGAGAGCAAAAACAGAAACGTGGCTTATTGTAGTCATGGGAGGCTATAGGACATCAGTTTCCAGCGTTTAACCTGGATATTATCTACAGGACCAGTCTGCGGTTACTCTTGGCAAATTCTGAAATAAATTCATTCATGTCTAGATTTTCTGTGATGTTTTTCACATGTGCCAGAATGACTAAATTTCTCTTCCTTGAATTCAGCATTGTTCGGCGGAGTGGAGTGAGAATGTGGTTTAAAGAAGAGAAAGAGCTTTCGCATGCAGCTGAAGACACACCGATGATGAGTGCTGTGATGTAGACATGGCTCTGACGTGCGGGATACTAGACGCGTGTTTGTGGAAGCCGCCACCATCTTTTTCTAGAGCTTTTTTTCAATTAGTGTAGCCGTGTTTGGTGAATATGTCATCGCGGTCCGAATTGGAAACACTAAATTTGCAGAAGGCAAAGGAAAAGCTGCCATCACGAACAACAGAATATTCAAACCATGGTCGAGTCTGATGCCAGCTTGCACTAAAACATCTGAGTGTCTTTCCGAATGTGTGCTTGGGATAATTAGTTAAAATGGGCTGGGATGAGCTATCCATATTTAAGTCAGGCAAACCGGACTGTATATTTTGTTGAAGGCAGAGGTTTGGAGTACCTGACACAGGCGCAGAGCTGGAGGATTGTGTAGGCTTATCTACATCTTCTGGAGTTTCAGTTCCCGACGTGGGTGCGCTGTGCTCTGTGTTGGTAGCAGCGGTGCTGGGCTCAACCGTGGAGCCAGCAGTTTGCGGAGGGACAGAGGTTGAAGATGTCTGCTTTTTAATAAGCCACCTATGCATAGCCTTTGGTGTTACCAACCAGAAAATAAAAGAAGAATGGAACGTATACGCTGTGTTAATTAAAGAATGCAGTCAACAAGTTCATAACGTGCTGCAAAATGTGCGGCGAAGTGAACTGTGAGCAGCACGGTGCCTGTCTAATGGAGGAGATGCTGATGGATACGCTCCAAATTCAAACGGGCAGATTGGAAAGCAACTCAGTTTTGAAAATCAAATGTTATTCTTCTCCAGAGTTTTCATTGGCCAGACAGAGCATTTCGCAGGGGGGGGCACAGCTTGTCTCTGGGGGAGCAGTACCCACCCCAGCCCCCCCGTGGTCACGCCTCTGCAATCCACCTATCTTGGTCATCTGCAAACTTAACCAGGTTTTTACTGATATTCTTATCCAAAACATTTATATATATATTAAAAATAACAGCAGCTCTAGAACTGCCCCCTGTTGGACACCACTCTTAAGTTCACACAATTCTGATGAGGTTCCTCGCACCATCACCCTCTGCTTCCTGTGTCTGAGCCAATTCTGCACCCATCTACAAACATCACCCTGAACTCCCATTTCTTTTAGTTTGATGCCCAACCTCTCATGTGGCACCTTAAGCTGGGCTTAGCCGTTCTTTTCTTATTTTTTCTGGTGGTATTTACAGAATCTGTTAATTGATAGTGGTCAGTGTTATGTGCACATCTGTTACTGTTCTTAAATGTTTAAAAGGAATGTGCTACTGAAATAGACTTATGATACATACTTATCCATAGTTAAAGAAGGAATAATTTAGTTGACTGAATTTGCTTAAAGATGGTTTAATTGTTACAGATTATAAAATGTAAGTTGTGTATTCATTCTGTTTTAATATTTGAAGGCAGCAGCTGAACAGTACAGAAATAAGATAGCATCATGTGTGGTGTCCGTCTCCTTGTTTTTCAGGGAGCTACTTTGGCTGCCATACTTTATGGCAGTGCTAGTTTGTACTGAGCCCAGTTCCCCTACCCCTGAGTCCAGTAACAACTCCCATAAGGCATCAGCTGAGTTCTGGGACCTGAAGCCTTAATGAGCACCACGATCATGTAAAAGACAAACACACACAACCATCTCATGGTATTTCTCAGAGCTGGCATTGGTTGTCTATTCCTTTATCTACATGCCTTTCTGTTCATTTTGTTTAACATGTAAGGAATAAAACTTAATCAGATGTGCCTCAACAATACAAGAAGTGAATTTAAGATTTTAGAAAAAATAAAACAACACACCTATATGGTAAAAGTCTTTTTAAACAAACTTGAGAACACAATAAGTTTGAGAAACAGGAGGAGCCCATTCAGGTCATCAAGCGTGCTTGGCAAATCAACTTTACAACTGCTGCTGTTTGGTTTTTAAAGAAAACTCACAAAGAAATCTGGCAGCCATCACTAATGCTACAAGGTAATTATTTTCAGAGATAGAAAATGTCAGTTCATTACAGTTATTGAGAATATTTTTCAGGACGAACAATGAAAAACATAACTTGCGCTATTAGGATGTAACAGGAGTTTGTGATTATCATTAATTTCTTTACATAGCAGCTTTGTAAAATTGCCTTGTTCAGGGTTCAATGTGAAATTGCCAAGCTCTGTTAGAAAATGAATGGATGGATGGATGGTCAGATCCTAATACACTGAATGTCACCCCCAAGGTGCTTTTTCCTTTACATAACTCTAGTATATGTTTTCATTCTTTTTTTTCAAAATTTAAAGCATAGACTGGTTACAAGACTCATAAAAAGGTCATTCCAGACAAATTTCTAGGTTAACCATCTCAAGAATTGACCGGGATTCACTTGTTTCCTTATATTGGACCAATCTGACAATGTTGATGGTAGTCATGCAGAAGGATTCAGTAACCAGAGTAATGTACTTTAAACCATAAGGCTGCTGGTTCGATTCCAGCCTCTGTCTTACTGTGTTTCCAAGTGCAATTTCTGTATTGTAGCTGTTGGATAAGGAAGAACAAAACAATTTAGGATTTTGACTGTAAAAAAGCAAGGGATCTAAAATTTAATAACCAGTAGTATGTTCCACAAGAAGTAACAATTTCGTACTAATTAAGAAAAATCTCAGCATGACACAAATCTGGTCCTAGTTGTAGGAGTAGGAAACTAATACTAACCTCACCAGGATTTTGGAGCGCTCATGAGTTGTTCTAACTTGTGAGGTGCTGCAAGAAGATGGCATTCAGGCAGAGATTAACACGCATATACTGAAAAAGGCATAATGAAATCATAAAAAGATATTGATTTGACAGAGATATAATAATATAATAAATCTTGTATGTCATGTGATCACTCCAGCTACACATAGAAGCAAAAATGAAAGTGCTAAGTGTAAGTAACATCACACTTTTTGTCCCTGAGGACAATGAAACTTTGCAATAGCCATAAACTGAGTTTTGTCACAAACCGACCATTCCTTGAATTTTGCACCAAACTTTGAACATCCATACAATTTGGTATTTTTAACACCTTGCTAATTTAATTTATTTTTTTTTATTTGAGAATGAAGAGCTGTTGTAAATGTGACCAGAGGCATACAGTAGCATCTCTTTTTTACTTTCTTGTATAGGGAAAGTATTGTTATCATCCAAAGATTCGATGTTGAGATTTTGATGAATTTCTACATTTTAGACCTCCCTGACTTTCTCGTATACAAAATATAGGGAGAGTATTGGCATCCTCCAAAAATTCCATTTCGAGATTTTGATGAATCTTGACTTTTAGACCTCCCAGAGTCTGAAAATACTATTTTCGGAATTATGTCTGTGTGTCTGTATGTGTGTGTAGGTAAACACAATAACTTGAGTACGCGTTCACTTAGGTCAACCAAATGTTGTATACAAGTATTAGTTACAAAACATAGATTTCTAATAATTTTTCGGCAATTTTCGTTAACTGCAAGCTGTACTTTACCTTTTATTCAGGCAGCTGCAAAGTCCGATTTATTCAATTTTACTTTTAAAATAATTGTTCAATATATTAATAATTTAATTTGTTGTTGATAGTTCTTTAATGTGCATAATATAAAAATATAATCAGTCTTGTGGTTTACTCCTCAACTATCCATTCCCATATCCAAGTATATGAGAAAGTCTAGGGGAGACCACTCCCGATTTTTATAAAAAGTGTTTCTACTACTTTAACACTGAGAACGTTCTGCTGCGTCTTTCATTGTAAAGAAATCTCCATGTGGAGCAGAAACAGAAAGTCACTGCCCTTGAGATTGAAGGCAGGAAGTTTTAAAACCACCAATCAGTTCTTGGCCTGTACATGGGACTGTTACACCATAATACACTGAGATGTATGCAATTACTAAGCCAGAGAAAACTACACGACCATTATTTAATTTGTTAAAATACTTCACATTCTAAGATCGTGACCTATAGCCCCAAACATTTTCAATGGAATTTTATTTTGAATGACCAATGTGAATTCTAGATTTAGAAATGCAGCCAATCAATTGTACTTGTAACAACCTGCCTTAAGACTGTAGCATAGTAGAAACATTATTAAATAACATGCATTTTTAAGAGTAAAAGTTATTGCATTTTTTTAAAAAAATATTTTACTATTTTATACTATATTATGGTAACATGAACGATGTACTTTCCACTATAAACTCAAGTGACACAAAAATGTTGTTCGATGTTAGTTGTGGAGGTTCTATGTATGGTTAATTTTAGTTCATATTTCTTAAACATAACATTTTTGAAAGAAGTACCCGATAGTTAAAATCAATGGTGGAGTCAAAAGCTGAAGTTGTGGGCTGCAACAGTGCTGAACATGATGGACAGCACGTCATTGTGGCCGTTTGCCAGCCAGTAAATTATTTTGTCACGGAAATACTGGAACATTGTAATCTTCAGATAATTCAGTCATGATGTAATTTTTACTGTAACATAGTATACTGTATATTCAGTGTTTGTGTAATAGACTACAGAGCAATGCTTACTTCAAGCTCTAGATTGTAGGTAAGTGACATTTTTATTTTCTTGCTTGCATTTTTTACTTTTTCAGTTCCAAATAACATTAAATTTACCGGTTACAGCTTCAAGTAGCAGTAGAAATGAATTGGTGTGACGGAGGTTCATGTGAACTGCTGATGTGATGGTGTGCTTGCATTTCAGTAACTTGTATAGGAAATCTGATTTGCTGTCTGGAGCGGCCATCTGATGTGTAAAAGAGGAAAATATACAAGTCGAAATAACCTCTCCCAAGGTAAGTTTGAAACATCAGTAATTGAAGTTCCACAGAATATTTCTCTTTAAGGTAGAGGATTCCGAAATGTTGCCCATTGTTTTTTTGAATGGGGGTTTTTCAGTATTATAAAGCTCTTGGCTTTGGTTCCCACATTGGCCTGGCACTGCCTGTATATAGGAATAAGCTGCTTTAAGAAATGAATGAATTTGGGGGTCGATCTGTTTTCAATCCTATTTTTTGTAAAAACTGATCTATTTGTATGGAATGATAAAAATGAATAAAATTTTATAATATTATATAATAGATTTTGCAGTTTCTGCAAAAAAAAAAGAAAAAAGAAATTAATGAATGATCAACATTTTTAAAAACATTACATTCAAATTATTCTAACTAAAAGGGAACACTCTTAACCAAAATTACATTTAAAATTTTTTAATTAACTGTTATTTGTGAAGAGTTTATTTTTGTCACAAAATTTTTAATGCAAGAGTCGGCATGAATATAAATTTAAATGAGTTTGCCTATTTTTTTTCTTTGAAAGTATTTTTCAGTTAGTCATTTTCTAACTTGCTCTGTTCTGAACACGGCTATGGGGGGTGCTGGAGCCTATCCAGCCAACATAAGGCACAAGGCAGGAACCAACCCTGGACAGGGTGCCAGTCCACCACAAAGGCACACACACATCCACCAATCACACATTAGGGCCACTTCAGTATCGCCAATCCACCTAAACTGCATGTCTTTGGGAGGCATGGGGAGAACATGCAAAGTCCACACAGGGAGCACACGGGATGTGAACCCTGGTCTCCTTACTGCGAGGCAGCAGTACTAGCACTTTGCCATCTGAAAGTATTTGTATTTTTCAAAATCAATTAATTTATTTAGTAATCATTAAAACATTTGGAAATACATAGAATGCTTTCTGAACAATACAGTAACAGTTTTATACCACAATGAACTGTTTGCAAATAGATTGAGAAGTTTTAAAATGGTCAGATAAGTGTTATGCTCAAAGAAGGAACGAGGTGCCCTTTCACATCCTTTACCAACAATAACATTAAGCAAATCCGCAACATAATTCTGATTTCAGCCCACCTTCATCTCATAAAAAGGGGATCAAAGTATACTTCTCTTTTTTGGTTCTAAAAGAGGCTGCAGCAGCTATGTTTACTTCTAGAAAACAAGAGAAACTATCAAAGTGTTGACTGATCAAAGTCAAAACTGGTTCCTACCTGTGTGGATAGCACTTTGAGTACTGAGAAAAGCGCTATATAAATGTAATGAATTATTATTATTATTATTATTATTAAAACTTTACCACTGTGATCACAGACACATCATGTTTCCACACATGTGTGGGCAAATGATACAAAGGCAACCAAAAAAAAAATCACAAAAGTGCAGATAATTATTGACCTACCGTCACAGTTTGTCAGAAAATTTTAAATGCTTGATTTGGTTTTATACTTTTATACTTTGAAAAGATTATTTTATTTTATTGAATAACTACCTTTCTGAACAGAATTAAAATAAATGCAATAATGACAATTTCCATCCATCCATGCATTATTTAACCCGCTATATCCTAACTACAGGGTCAGGGGGGTTTGCTGGAGCCAATCCCAGCCAACACAGTGCGCAAGGCAGGAAACAAACCCCAGGCATAGCACCAGCCCACTGCAGGGCACACACACACACACCAAGCACACACTAGGGACAATTTATAATAACTAATGCACCAAACCTGCATGACTTTGGGAGGAAACCCACGCAGACACGGGGAGAACATGCAAACTCCACGCAGAGAGGACCCGGGAAGCGAACCTGGTTCTCCTAACTGAGAGGCAGCAGCGCTACCCACTGCGCCACCGTGCCACCATTAATGACAATTTTAGAATTTTATACTCAAAATAATTGTTTTTAGCAGCAACAACTAAAATTAACATTTCAATGTATAAATACAGTGGTGGGAAAAGGTATTCAGTTCCCTTGAAAAAAAAATTCTGCATGACAAAAGATTTTTTATAAATATTGATCCATTCAATATTTTGAATGTGAACTCTTATGCTGTAGCAATTCAGTTTGTCCTGGAACTGAGTTTGAAACTTCTAAGTTAGGTGGTCTTTGCTTTGAACTTGATGATTGTTTCTTTTCTTGTTAAGGTATAATAAAAAAAGGAATCAGAATTCTAAAAAGAAAGTCACTAAAAATTGACGCAAAAGGCATATGTTCAATTAATTGTAACAGGTTATTAAATAATTAGATGGCTGGAAATAAAACCTCCAGGCACCCCTACTCTTAGCTAATTAGTAGGTTAAATTGACCTGTTGAGAATAAGTGATGTTCCTGTCACAGATCTAATGTACTCATGGAAAAATATCAAAAAAATGATAGATGGGACGTTATAATTAGATAGATAGATAGATAGATAGATAGATAGATAGATAGATAGATAGATAGATAGATAGATAGATAGATAGATACTTTATTAATCCCCAAGTGGAAATTCACATACTCCAACAGCAGCATATTGATAAAAACTATATTATTTAAAGAGCAATAAAAAGCGCACTGCAAGGTGAGGAGTGTGAGGCAGGTATAACAGTCAATAATCTTGTATTGTGTTAACATTTACCCCCCCCGGATGGAACTGAAGAGTCGCATAGTGTGGGGGAGGAATGATCTCCTCAGTCTGTCAGTGGAGCAGGATGGTGACAGCAGTCTGTCGCTGAAGCTGCTCCTCTGTCTGGAGATGATCCTGTTCAGTGGCTCCAGTGGATTCTCCATGATTGACAGGAGTCTGCTCAGCACCCGTCGCTCCACCACGGATGTCAAACTGTCCAGCTCCGTGCCTACAATAGAGCCTGCCTTCCTCACCAGTTTGTCTAGGCGTGAGGTGTCTCTCTTCTTTAGGCTGCCTCACTAGCACACCACCGCGTAGAAGAGGGCGCTCGCCACAACCGTCTGATAGAACATCTGCAGCATCTTATTGCAAATGTTAAAGGACGCCAGCCTTCTAAGCAAGTATAGTCGGCTCTGTCCTCTCTTGCACAGAGCATCAGTATTGGCAGTCCAGTCCAGTTTATCATCCAGCTGCACTCCAAGGTATTTATAGGTCTGTACCCTCTGCACTCCGTCACCTCTGATAATCACGGGGTTTTCGGTAGGGGCCTGGGTCTCCTAATGTCCACCACCAGTTCTTTGGTTTTGCTGGTGTTCAAGTGTAGGTGGTTTAAATCACACCATTTAACAAAGTCCTTGATTAGGTTCCTATACTCCTCCTCCTGTCCACTCCTGATGCAGCCCATAATAGCAGTGTAGGTAGTTAAATACATGAAAAATGTTTAAACTCATAAGCTTGAATTAATTAATGATGTTTAAATGTTTAATTAGAACATTAAAACAATTGCAATGAGAACAGGCCATTCCGCCCAACAGGCTTGTCTATCCTATTCCGCTGGATTATCCATAATAACATAAAGTTGAAACTTATAGGCCTCTAAATTCGTACTCTTCTACACTCCACCACAGTGCTGTGTAATTTATTCTACCTATTTATGCTTCTTTGTGTGAAAAAAGAAAATAATATTAGATTACATAATGTATTACATATTTATGATTATCTTTCAGGTCAGGAAGTCAAGAAATTGGCGATAATGAATAATATCACATTCTCCACATCTGAATTTATTCTGCATTGTGCAATCAACTATGAGCAGCGAAGCTTCACAGTGTCTATTCTCTCTGTAATCTATGTCGTGTCCTTGTTTTGGAATTTGTTGATAATTCTAATCATAAAAAGTAACAATCATCTCCAGACTCCAATGTATTTGTATATTGGAACCTTGGCCGTTGTAGATGTGCTAAACAGCACCAACCTTATTCCCAGCATGGTGACTGTTCTTTTAGACTCCGTAGTTGTCCCCTATGGACCCTGTTTACTGCAGATGTATATGATGTTTCATTTGGAGCTGGCAGAATCCCTGCTCTTTATGTGTATGGCATGTGATCGCTATGTAGCTGTCATTCATCCACTTCGCTATGCTTCCCTAATTACAAATAAAAATGTCTGGTTTAGTGTTTTTTTGTCTAACATTATTTGTTCTTTAGTGGTTACACAATATGTGGTCTATGCCACTGAGCTTCATTTTTGTACCACTAATGTCCTACCATACTGTTTCTGTGATTATGCTACAATGGTTCGTATTGCTTGCACCAATGATCCTAAATACCTAATAATTTTGTCCACTGCTACTATTACTTTTGCTGTTTTTGAATTGTTTCCTATACTGTTTTCTTACTTTCGAATTGCTCAAGCAGCCCTAAAGATCTCATCTGCCGAAGGGAAGAGGAAAATTTTAAGCACTTGCCTCACACACCTGCTAGTTATGGGGCTTTTTTATCTGCCATTGATGATGCCCTACGTGCTACCAGGAATTGGTGTGAAGTTATCAATGGAAGTGTCTAATACTCTGGTAATTATTGGTAATGTTGTTCCTCCTATGATGAATCCCATAATCTATAGCTTTCGAAACAAAGAAATAAAAAATACCATTTCCAAGTTTTTAAGTCGAATAAAAATACCGATTAATAACTAGAATTAAAGATGGTTAATTTTGATAAAATATCATGAAATGGCTTTTGGAGAAACTAAAATGTTGTTCAGGTCTGTTAAACATGATATGTTAAGTAGTCAATAAATGTAAAAGACTGTATATATTTTTGAAGCATTTTACCTCACAGGTAGTGCAGTGGTAGTGCTGCTGGTTTGCAGTAAGGAGACTGTGGAAGATTGCGGGTTCGCTTCCCGGTTCCTCCCTGTGTGGACAGCGCTTTGAGTACTGAGAAAAGCACTGTATAAATGTAATGAATTATTATTTTTTATTTATTTATTAAGCTTTAATTATAAATAATGAGTAACAGTTTTTTTATCGTAATACTACACTCATTGGTGTTGGATATATAAAAAAATACTGCAGTTCTTTGTATTATATTTTAATATCCTTAACATGTTGACTGCCATAGTGAAAATAAACATATTTATTCCTAACACAAATATAAAATGGTGGTGCTATTTAATATTTTAATTAAATGCATTTGTTATCAAGCAAAATTCACAATGAAAATGGATTTTCTCTGTTTATGTTAACTTGTAGTTGGTGCATGGAGCAGAAAATTCTTTGTCTACACCCACAAGCTTTGTCGACAATCAATTATGAGAGAACTTGGCTGGGTCTATACAGTTAGATTTTGCCCAATTTGTTGCAATCGGATGTTGTAATTCAATATTGAACTGTGTAGTGGTAAAATGCTAATTGTTAAGTGATATTCAGATGGTTGTAGTTCTACATATGTAAATTAATTTTGTGAAAAATAAATGTTATCCAAAATACGGCAAATATGAAAAAACTAACTGAAAGTGAAATATTATGTTCTTTGCTGCTGCATTGTATTTTCATTCTTACCCATCAATGTGGTCATATTTGGCGCTACTGCTAAAAAGAGCTTACAAGATAACTCTGTGCTTGTAAATTACAATAGAGAAGTGCTATACGTTAGAAACTTCATAAAAGACTGCGCTAGTCATCATACAAGTCAAGAAATATGATATTTAGAATATTTGTCTAAATAAATTCTGTCTCGAGGATTTATGAATGACTTTTTCTCTTTTGTAAACACAAACTACATTCCTCTCTGCAAATTATTTGTTAGGTTTATGTATTGTGAAGGACAGCCGGGTCCCATGCCTGGCAGGGACGCCCCTGCTGCATCTGTTCCGGGGGAGCCACCATGGACAGCTCAATACCTCCCCCAGGACACTTGGTGGCAGTCTCCCTGGCGGACGGTGATCCCCCAGCCTAGCGCATGGCTCCATGGGAGATGGAGTCCTCCACAGCCTGGTTGGGGGCTCGGATGGCCACTAGGGGGAGCTGCATGGAGTCTGCAGCCTGGCTGGTCGAATCTCCAGCCCCACCCGGAAATGGAATTAGGACCAGGTGATCAAGCACCTGGGACGCTTCCGGGTGGGGTATAAAAAGGGCCAGCCATCACCACTCAGAGAGCCAGGGTCGGGAGGAGGAGGACTACGCTTGCGGAGGAGTGGTGGGAGAGAAGAGTGTGTTGTTGCTATGATTGGGATTGTGCTTTTGAGACTGTGTATTGCCTGTGGGTCACGGGGAAGACGTGCGCCCACGGGTGAAGAAAACAATAAGTCCTTGTGTTTAATACGTGCCTCTGTGTCCTTCTGTGCCGGGTCAGTATATATATATATATCGGTCGGTATATAGCGCCTTTTCTACAGTATCAGGATGGCCCGGATGTAAGATCCACCCTGAAATTCTGCATTTTCTCTGACATTGATATTTGTCAGTAACACTTTGCTTTCTTTATGAACACTACAGTCAAACTGTAACTCATTTCTTTTTTGTTAATGCTATACAATTTTTTACATATACAGTATATTGCATATATTTGTGATTTTTTCACACCAGATACAATTTTCATTGGTTTTTTTTTTATCACTGTTTTTCTCTTTGTAAAAATGCCCATCAAGTAACGTTTCAAATATTTTTTTTCTTTTTAAGCCAAATCTTATTTGTCTTCATTTTGTTATTTATTTGGAATTTGTTTATTTCATACATGGACAAAGGCTGCCTCTAGAACATACCATGTATTAATGACAGCTACAAGAGGATTGTTACTGTTTTGTTGTTTTACATCTTCAAGTTGATCATTCATTCCTGAAGGACACTTATTTTTACAAATTTCAGTGTTAATTTTGGTGTGTATGTCTCTATTTTTAATGATTATTTCAGGGTTATGACTGTAGTGAATTCTCCACACTGAAGGTCTGCGGTGTGCAGTTGTAATAATTGAATATCTTGTCTGTTGTTTGGTCCTGATTTGCACCAGATGTTTCCATGACACACACCATGTTGTACAACCCTGAAGTTGGATTATACGGATTTGGAAAATTAATAAGATGAATGGATGTTGTTCAAAAGATCAATCGTTTTCATTTCTCTTCAAGTCATGTAATTAAACAAATAATTCATATTTAAAAATGATCAAATTGAATTTTCTCTAATAAGAATAATGAATTATTATTTCCAAATTCCTGAATACCTAAAAACTCATTCTTTAAGAGTTCTTTCACGGATTTCTAAAATTCAGTGGTTTCAAATGTACTGAGTACACTGTATTGTATTGTAGATTTAATTTCACTTGATTAAATTTGCCATTTTTGCCCATCAATCTACAATCAACAACCCATAACGACAAAATGAAAACCTGCTTTTAGAAAGGTTTGTAAATGTATTAAAAATCAAAAGCTAAAACTCTTTGCATAACTCCAAATTGTGCTGAGGAGCATCTTGCTTGTTTTAAATCTTCTTATAATGTGTCTAGAACTTGATTGGACCTTGTTTAGAAAGGTACACACCTGTGTATATCAGGTCCCACAATTCACACTTCATGTCCTAACAAAAACCAAGCATTGAACTCTCTCTAAACCTCCACAATCAAACTGTGGTGAGGTGAGGCAGAGATCAGGGCAAGGGGATAAAACCATTTCTAAAGCATGGAGTGTTCCCAGGAGCAAAATGGCCTCAACAATTGTGAAATGGAAGAAGTTTAGAAGTATCAGGACTTTTCCTAGAATTGGCCATCCAGCCAAACACAGCAACTGGATAAGAAGGTCTTCAGCCGGGAAGTTGACAAAGAACCCTAATTATCTCTCTAATAGAGCTTTTATCTCTGCTGAGATAGGAGAACCTGTCATAAGATCAACCATCTTAGAAGCACTTCATCAATAACATATTTATGGTAGAGAGACTAGAGTGACAGAAGCCACATTTGAATAAAAGGAATATGACAACCCACTTTGAGTCTGACAAATGACATTTCGAGGGCTTTGAGAACTTTTTTGAGAGAAAGCAATTCTGTCATCACCTGCCTAATACCACCCTCATGGTAAAGCCATGTGGTGAAAGCATCATGTTATGGGGATCCTGCTCAGTGGCAGGGACAGGGATCAGAATTGAGGGATGAATGAATGCAATCAAAGGTCCAATTTTCAGTACGACCTGCAGCATACATCCAACACAATGCTGCAGTTGCTTTGGGACAGTCTTTGAGTGTCCCATGCTTATACCTTATAGAACATGTGTGGAGAGACCTGAAGAAGGCAGTTCATAGACCTTTACCCAAGAAGACTCAAAGCTGTGACTACTGCCAAGTGGGCTTCTTCAAAGTACTGAAATATGTGTCTGAATACTTCTATGACTGACATATTTCAGTTTTTAATTTTTAACAAATTTGCAAACCTTTCTGAAAACCTGTTTTCACTTTGTCATTGCTGGGTTATCAAGTGTAAATTGATGGTCAAAATGACAAATGTATACATTTAAAATTAAATCTACACCACAATAAATTGTACAGGAAGTGAAGAGGGCTGATTATACTGTATACATTCATATATTGACATATACAGAGAAAAAAACATTGAATTGAACAAAAATGCATATTAACATAAGGAACAGCAAAAGTGGTAATCTGGGGATTTAAGTGGTAAACAAACGTAAATTTGCAAAAACGGTTTATGCAAGTAATACTGTAATTAATCCCATAGGTTACAATTAACATGGTATCAACAACGTAATCACATGGGACTAAATATTTTTAAATAGGATAACATTCTCTAGACAGAGAAATGCTCAAAGGATTATTTTGATATCTGGATAATTATTAATGATGGTCACTTTTTTAAACAAAAGGTGTAAATAATAATTTTAAATGTGTCATTAATAAGGCAATTTATGTTAAAAGAAAAGATCTACGTAAAAGTGTGAGCAGAGTGTTCATAAAGTGTAATTGAAAAACAGAAGAAAATTTTTACATGTAATTTAGAAAAATTTCAATTAAGAAGACAAACAAAAAAAAAGTCTGGTGCACATCATGGTGAAACTAATATTCAATTCAATTTATTATTATGGAGGCCACTGCCACTTCTAGTATGTACCCAGAGTGGTATACAATAATTTCAAATACAGTTGAAAAAAAAATGTAACATAAACACAAAAACTAATATTAAAATTAAAATTATTCTATAACTAGCAGTGGTACAAAGGTGAACAATCACAATGGAGGCGTCCCTGTGTGCTACTATGATAAGATGATGTGATTTTTAAAGAAATAATTGGGTCTCAGAGCATGCAGGGTGCTTGTGCGTGTGAGTGGGTCAGTCATATACAGTACTTTGTTCACACTTCGGAATAGGTGGAGGACAGCACCTTCACCCAATCATGGCTATATAGGGAGTCTGCACAGTAGCGAGGGGAGATCAAAAGACAGAGGGAACAACGAAACGAGAGAACTGTGAGTGAGCGAGGTATTGGGCCTTAGCCAGCTAGAGAGGGAGAAGGCAGGCCTGTCGGTAGCCTTTCATTGCTGCAAATGATCGGCACTCCATGAGGTGGATGGTTACCCACTGATTTAATGGAGGAGTATGATAGTGGTGGATTTGAGGGATACCAGGTGTGCAAAAAGGAAGATGGGAGGACAGCCGACTCAGAGCAGTCGGGCAGACACCGATGGAGGCAGTCAAGACGGGAGTCGGCAAGGAGGACAGCAGCCACTAGAGTCTCTGCCAGCTGAACAAGCTATGGATAAAAATATATCCCGTCAAAATTATACAAATTCAAAATATGAACATGCTGCATAACAAAACCTCGAAATATAAATAAAATTTGTGCTTTTCAGCAATAACAAATCATTCAGTTGTCTTTGCTCTTATGTCATTTTATCAGAGCTGGACGCCTGGCATCTTTTTTTGGCAATAAATTCGTGCATGTTTGGTGTGAGGTTCTGTGTTGTGGAGATTCTCAGGATGGACTGCAGGTGCTCATCAGTAAGACGACTCCTGTGTGCTGTTTTGTTAGTCTTCATCACTGAGGAGAGCTTCTCACACAGATATGTGCTACCAAACATGCACAAGGTTCGAGCCACATGTAGGAATGGAGGAATTTCTGCAGGAATGGAGTGAATAAACTGTGCAGGCCCTGCAGTATCGTACTTTGCCTTCAGTGCGCCATTACACTGCAGCTCAATCAGCTCCATCTGAATCTGCACAGGTGCAGTTTCCACATTGACGGCAAATGGGTTGCGAAGCAACTCAAAATTCTTTTTTTGTTCTTCAAAGTCACCAAAGTGCCGTGCAAACTCAGTGCGTAGTGCGCTCAGTTTATCAGCAAAGTGCATATTTGGGAACACCGTTGTGCCGACTTGGTTCAACATTACTTGGCAACAGGGAAAGTGGGGCAAGTTGCACTGGTGCATTTGTGTTTCCTATAAAAGCAACTTCACTTGAAATGCCTTCACTGTGTCATACATGTCAGTGATCATGCGGGCACGTCCCTGGGGCTGGAGGTTTAAGGCGTTGAGATGAGCTGTTATGTCAGCCAGAAATTCCAACTCGCATTTCCACTTTTCATCCCTAAAATTGGTGGAGTCTTTTCCTTTACTGTCCATGAACTGACAGATTTCGTTGCTGAGCTCAAAAACTCTGTTGAGAACTTTTCCCCGACTTAGCCAACGCACCTCTGTATGATAAGGAATGTCAGCAAACTCTGAATCTATCTCCCGCATAAAGGACTGAAATTGCTGGTGATTTAAACCTTTAGCTCGAATAAAGTTTACAATTTGTGTTACAGTGCTCATTACATTGTCCATCTTCAGGACTTTGCTGCATAGTGCTTCCTGGTGTATGATGCAGTGATATGCCGTTAACTCACCAGTACAGTTCTCCTCCTGCATCTTTACTCGCATCCTTCCCACTAGTCCACTTTTTCACTACACATAGATGGTGCTCCATCAGTTGTAAGTGCAATAAGTTATACTTTGACATGCATTTTCAAAAATGTCTTTTCCAGTCGTTGTCCCGTGCATTGAGTTAATGTCCATTATTTCCTCTGTAACGCGCAAATTGGAGTCCACTCCACGGATGAAGATGGCCAGCTGTGCAGTATCAGTCATGGCAGTACTTTCATCCACAGCAAGAGAGTATGCAATAAAGTCTTTGCTTCTTTCACTCAACTGTGTTCTTAAATCAGTGGCCATCTCACAAACTCGATCAGCAATCGTATTTCTACTCAGGCTTACATTTGCCAGCATCTGCTTTTTGTCTGGACATAAGACGTCAAACACCTTGATCATGCAGCTCTTCAGAAATTCTCCCTCTGTAAATGGCCTGGCTGATTTGGCGATCTCCTCTGCCATGATAAAACTTGCTTTCACAACAGCTTCACTTTGTGATTTTGCACGGGTAAAAAACGTCTGCTGTAGTGTCAGATTCTTCTTTAACTCTTCTGCTTTCTGTATCTTCTGCTTTGCATTCAGGTCTTTCAGGTTATCCTGATGTTTTGTATCATAGTGCCGTCTTAGATTAAATTCTTTAATTACAGCCACATTAGCTCCACAAATGAGACACACAGGTTTACCGGCAATGTCAGTAAACATATACTCAGCCTCCTATCGGTTTTTAAACGCTCTGTTTTCAGAATCAACTTTTCTCTTCAGCATCGTGAGGGCTAGCTTCGCAATAACTTGCAGCATCATAAGCTGGACTTGATTAACGTGGGAAGTGTTCGGCAAGGCAGTTGAAGCGCTGCATTATGGGATCTGTAGTTTATTGTGCTACCAGCGCTTCATATCGCCGGGCCATTAATAACAATAATATATAAAATGATCTCGCGGGCCGGATATAATTACACGCCGGGCCGGATGTGGCCCGCGGGCCTTGAGTTTGACACATATGGTCTAGAGTGTTCTAATGTTCTAATGTTCTAATATCTCTGGCAATCAGCAGCTACCCTCTAAAACACACATAGCTCTGATCTCTCTCAAAAACATCAAACGTTACCCCTTAACAATCTGTAGATGATAATATCTGTTGAACAAACAGGTATTGCTAGCTAAGCAGAGGGCAAGGTACACTCCAACACAGGGCAAGAGGTAGATCGACTCAAACAGAGGCTGGCACGTGAGTGAGGTAGGCCCCACCCCACCCCCCCTTCCCTCGGCCCGCAGCGTCTCTCTTGGATTTGCACAAATAAATCGGTACTGCAAGCAAACTATGATACTTCGCTTGATGAGAGTAGTCATAAAATTAACCGTAATGTTCTTGCAAATTATAAAAAAAAAAAAACCACGATATAAATCCGTTTAATAGTTCTCTTGTGAAAAGCAGACAGACATACAGACAGACAGACGTTGGATTGTATATATATTATATATATATTGTGAAAGGGTGCTCCCGGACACAGGCAGGCAGACACATGTAAAGCCATCACCACATGTTTATTATACACTAATATATACAAGTCTAAGTGCACCACACCAACAAACCCCCACAGTCTCTCACAGTCCCCGGCTCTTCACTGGCCGTCTGTCTTTCTCTTCACACAACACACTCAGGGCCTCTCCTGCCGCCTCCTCTGACCTTGTCCACCTCCTCACCCGACTCCAGCCTTGATTGCAGGGAGGCGGCTCCTTAAATAGGCAGGCGGCTGTGGACCACACCCGGCCACCTGCCACGTAACTCCCGTCCACGCTGAAACCCGATGGGGCCAGCGGACAGTTCCGTGAGGGCAGATATTTCCCTGCGGCAGGTCAATCAGTGTCAGCCCAGGGCCCGGTCCCCTGCAACAAAAAGAAAAACAAGGGGCGGAGACGCTGCCCTGACACAGCGCCTCTGTGCGTCTTTTCCCTGCTTGGGCCAGCGCTCTCCGCTCCATCCGGCGCCCTGAAACTTTTACTCTCAGGCTCCCGGCCCGAGAGTTCCATGACCCCCGCCACTGGACCGTCAACTGGGGCTCTCGTTTGTCTCGCCTCCCAGCCTGCGGGGTTTTACGGCCCTTCGAGGAACGCGCGCACCCAGCAGCGCGTCCTCCCCTGTCAGAGGAACTGGCTTCCCCAAGCCGCTTCCTCCTCCTATTTTGGGACGCCGTGACGGTTTGAATCTGCCCATGGAAAAAGGGCAGACCCAGCCCCTCTGGCATCCGGAGCTTCACGGGGTCGGTTCCACCTACCTTCCCCGCTGTGCCTCTCCTCTCAGAAGCTCCTGCAGTGCGTCGATCCTCCTGCCTCTGCAGCTCTCGCTCGCACGCCACTGCCATCCCTCCTGACTCCTGCGTCTCCGCCCGGAGGGCACATCGCTCGGCCGGCAGCGATAGCACGAGCTGGATCTCGTGCTGCAGCTCCTGCAGTATCGCTGCCAAAGAGGAAGAGACAGTCGGTGGTGTGCTTACCTTCCGGGCGGCGCCACTCGCCGACTGCTCTCCGTGGGCTCTTCCCTGCAGCCCACTCGGGTTTCTTCTCGGCACGAGATGGACATTTCCTGCTCCCGCCTCTGACCAATCGTTGGCGGGAGGACAGGACACGCAGCCCAATCCCGTGCCTGTTACGAGGAGGGACCTTCGGTCTGCGGCCTCCTCGCCCTCATTCCACACTCGAGGGCGAGATTCTGGGCAGCTCCGCGGCTGCTGCGGCTGTTGTGTGTGCAGCATCTCCTTCCCGGCAGTTCTCCTAGCTGCCGCCGTGCTCCTGAGCTGCCCCTGAAACAACAAAAAGTCCAACAGCGGACCTCCCGTGGTCCGCGACACTCCCAGTACGTGCGGGGTTGGGTGCACGCCACCCCTGTGGCACGTGGGTGATTTTGCCTGCTGTGCCGGGCCTTTCACAAAACTTTCCAACAATACAGGTCCCCACCTCGACCCAGGTGGAGCATCCTGCTGACTACGCCACTGTGAAAGGGTGCTTCCCGGACACAGACAGGCAGACACATTTTCCTCCATCACCACACATTTATTTTACACCTTCCACTATATACAAAAGTCACTCAGTGCACCACCAACAAACCCCCACCGTCTCCCAAAGTCCTGGCTCTCAATAGCCACTTTCTTCTTCACACACAACACACTCAGGCCTCTCCTCGCCCCCTCTGCATCGGCCTTGTCCTCCTCCTACCCGACTCCAGCCTTGATTGCAGGGCGGCAGCTCCTTAAGTAGGTGGCTGATTGCAGGCCGCACCCAGCCACCTGCGACATAACTCCCCCGTTAGCTGAGACCTCCAGGGACTAGCGGACCGTTCCGCGAGGACGTGAACCCCTCGGCGGCAAGCTGACACTCCGTAGCCTAGGGCCCGATCCTAAAAATAAACCAGAAAAACAAGGGGCGGGGACGTTGCCCTGACGCAGCCCCTCGGCTCGTCTTCTCAGTTGGGCCAACGCTCTCCGCTCCGATCGGCACCCCGACGCTCTCTTTTTCAGCCTCCCAGCCCGAGCAGTCTGTGCTCCCCGCCACGGGACCACCAGTGGGATCATGCTCCGTTTCCACCTCCCAGCCAACGGATATTTCCTCTGCCTCCGCAGGGGACGGCCCTTTGAAGTACATGCACACTCAGCAGCACGTCCTTCCCCAAGCCGCTTCCTCTGTTTACTTTGGGACACCGCGACGGTTCGGATCTGCCCATTGTAAGAGGGCAGACCCAGCCCTGCTGCCGTCCAGAGCTTCACAGGGTCGGTCTCCCTTACCTTCCCCGCTGTGCCTCTCAGTCCAGGAGCTCCTGCAGCGCGTCGATTCTCTCCTGCCTGTGGCTCTCGATCCGACGCCGCTGCCATCCCTCCTGACTCCAGCGTCTCCGCCCGGAGGGCACATTGCTCAGCCGGCGGCGACAGCACAAGGCGCAGCTGTTTTTGCAGCTCCTGTAAAATCGCCGCCAAGGAGAGAGAAGCAGCCGGCGGTGGGCTTACCTTGCCAGTAGTTCCACTTACCGACTGCTCTCTATGGGCGCTTCCCTGCAGCCCACTCGGGTTTCTGTGAAGCACGGGATGGACATTCCCTGCTCTCGCTTCCGACCACTCACTGGCGAGAGAACAGGACACGCTGTCCAATCCCGTGCCTGTTAGGAGGAGGGACTTCCTGCCGGCCATCTCGCTCTCCTCTCTCACAGGAGAGTGTCTCTCCGGGCAGCTCTGCTGCTGCTGCGGCTTCCCCAGCTGCAGCAGCTCGTTCTCGGCAGTGCCTCTTGTTGCTGCCGCGTCGATGAGCCGCCCCTGAAATACAAAGTCCACCAGTGGACCGCCAACGGTCCATGACACACTCTGTTGCTGCAGGGTTGGGTGCACGCCGCCCCTGCGGCACGTGTGGTGAGTTCGCCTGCTGTGCCGGGCCTTTCACAACCTTTTTCTGA
Source organism: Erpetoichthys calabaricus (assembly GCF_900747795.2). NCBI lineage: Eukaryota > Metazoa > Chordata > Cladistia > Polypteriformes > Polypteridae > Erpetoichthys > Erpetoichthys calabaricus. The sequence goes on along the minus strand of NC_041397.2, from coordinate 307,253,085 downwards.
TATGCAGGTCCCCACCTTGACCCAGGTGGAGCATCCTGCTGACTATGCCACTGTGAAAGGGTGCTTCCCGGACACAGGCAGGCAGACACATTTTCCTCCATCACCACACGTTTATTTTACACCTTCCACTATATACAAAAGTCACTCAGTGCACCACCAACAAACCCCCACCATCTCCCAAAGTCCTGGCTCTCAATAGCCACTTTCTTCTTCACATACAACACACTCGGCCTCTCCTCGCCCCCTCTGCATCGGCCTTGTCCTCCTCCTACCCGACTCCAGCCTTGATTGCAGGTCGGCGGCTCCTTAAGTAGGTGGCTGATTGCAGGCCGCACCCAGCCACCTGCGACAATATATCTATATATATACTAGCTGTGTAAGCCTGAGCTATAAAATGCACGGGGCCCTAGAAACAATTGAAATCGTCAGAAAAAAAATTGAAATGCAGAGATGTCATGTAGTTGAAAGGAACTACTGTGGGCATCTCTCTCCTAGGAGTTTTTATGTTAAAGATGTGCTTACATTGTTTGTGCATTAGCAGCTAAGCAAACTTTGTCTGTTTTCCTTTTGCCGATATGCTCGCCTCGCTACTGTATTAGCCGTTAAGCAAGTGATTCTTTCTTTTGGAGTTTTTTCTGTTTACTGACATGCTGGCCTCATTTGCATATCTTTGGAGGTGGAGCCCTTACCCTGACTCCACCTCTCACTTCTGGGCTGGACAGACACACACACTTCCATGCGTAGACATTTATATATTATCCATCCATTCATTCATTCTCCAACCCGCTGAATCCAAACACACGGTCATGGGGGTCTGCTGGAGCCAATCCCAGCCAACACAGGGCACAAGACAGGAACCAATCCCGGGCAGGGCGCCAACCCACCACAGGACCAACACACAATCCAACACACAAAGCCCACACTAGGGCCAATTTAAAATCGCCAGTCCACCTAACCTGCATGTCTTTGGACTGTGAGAGGAAACCGGAGCACCCGGAAGAAACCCACTCAGACACGAGAAGAACATGCAAATTCCACACAGGGAGGACCTGGGAAGCAAACCCAGATCTCCTTACTGCAAGGCAGCAGCACTACCACTGTGCCACCCTGTGTAGATTATACTTATCTAAATTTAATTTGTTTTTCTTTTCATTCTTTGACAAGTTGTAAAACACTTTGAGATACATCCTTTGTAAGAAAATATGCTATAGAAATAAATGTTATTGTTGGAATCATGTCAGTCATCCAGCCTAATTACTCTGACTATGTCCTTCCAATCAGCCACCTCAGGGAAATACGGTAGCTACCTGGAAAGGTGGCACTTATTACAGAACCTTTGGCTCAACCACACCCTGACCTTTCATTTTAGCTCCTTTGCCAGGCGAGCAGCCATTAATAATATACACTCACTGAACAAATTATTAGGACCACCTGCTCACCCTATAATCATTGTAGTTATCTAAACAGCCAATCATGTGGCAACTGTGCAATACGTAAAATCCTGCAAATATACTTCAGGAGATTTAGTCAATGTTCACATAAAAGCACTAGAAAAAAACAAGGCATCATTCACCAGGGGTTTGTCTTTTTAACCTTCATAGACTTTTTGGTGTATTCTGGTCTGCCAAGCATTTGTAGCAGTAAAGAAAATAGTGCGTATTATTGTATATAGTGTTATAACCCAGCCACAGGAGATGCACAACCCAGTGTCGTCCCAAGCCTGGATAAATGAGGAGGGTTACGTCAGGAAGGGCACCCGGTGTAAAATTTTGCCAAATCAATATGCGGACAAAAAATGATTCGCTGTAGCAACCCCTAACAGGAGTAGCTGAAAGAAGAAGAAGATTGTATATACTGTAGTGTTATAGTCAGATTAATTTCCATTTTTGTGTATTTTTATGGAGGTAATTTGTATATTTGGTGTTGGGACTTTTGATCTGTAGTTTTTTTGTACATGATTTTTCACTTTTTGATTTTTTTATTGTTTTTCTGTTTGTTCTCGATGAACTGTGTTAATAAAGGAGGAAAAAGTTTGTTTTTATTTGTGTTTTCATCGCCATTTATTTTGAAGCCACACTACATTTTTGTATAGTCACTTGCACTGATTTTTACTTCTTTCTATTTTTATTTGTGTTCTTGCAGTGAACTGTGTATTTAATTGCAAGACATTGTATTTGTAAATATATTGGTATGTCTAGAATAAAACCAGAATCTGTGTTTTTACAACAACAGCTTTGTCTGTGTGCCAGTCTCTCACCAACTGGCCATTTAGTTACATCACCACATGCCCGGAGTTTGAGTCTGTGCCAGGGTGCATTTGCTTGAGGCATTACATGAACATCAAACGAATATCCATTGAATGGCTCTGTTGTTTGTATTTTGTTTGTTGTTGTTTGTACATTTATATTCCTTTATGTGAACATACACATATTGTGTTATATAATATTGTAGCAATGCTACCTACTCCCATGTATTTACAGTATCTATTAGGTATTTATTGTTTGAAATTAGTTTGTATCCTGTGTTATGAATTCTTTTTATTCTTTGACTATTATTAGTAAGGGGCTTTGAACATGGGAATGATGCTATTTAAATAAAATGTATTACTACTGTTATTATTGTTATTTAAAGAGTATTAAGGAAAACATATAAGCAATAACAATATTGTTAGAATAACATGAAGCAAAAAGAGAAGCACATCTAGAGGGATTTTTATAATTAAGATCCATCCCCAAAGTCCACGCTGGGGACTCCAAGGAAGAAATTAGTTTTAAATACTTGCAACAGGCCTTAGGAAACATAGTGTGTAAAAGTTTGCTCTTGCTTTCTGTTTCAATAAGTTTGATGGAAATGAACATTACTGCTCTTTTTAATAATATATGATTGATACAAAGAGATGAACGTGTAAATTAAAAAGGACAAATAATACAGATTATGTATATATATGAGAATGAAGGGACTGTGACCTGTGTGAGCTTTGACTAAGAAGAGAAATACAACGAATAAGTTAGGAACATTCACCCGAAAGGTAAAAATACTCATTTTTATTTGCATACGATATATTTGCAATCTACTTTGATTTTTAAGTTTGTAAAGGGAGCTAATCAAAGGTGAATTTTTAACTTTCGAAAGGACTTCAAATATTGTTGATATTAAAAGACAGATTTACTCAGCAGTGCAGGTTAACAGCAGAAAGACACTTCACTCCAGTTCCACTTTCAGTGTGCTATTTTGTCAAGATAATTTCAATTTGTTTTCTTCAATTACATCCCATTCTAATTTTATTCCTGACATCAATGAAGTTATATTTACAAATATAATCGCATAAATGACCCACATTTATTTGTATAGTAAATTCTTTCCTGAAAACTAACAGTATTCAACAAAACAAATATTGACCAAAAATACAATATCAATTAGCAATAATAATCATTATATCTTACAAAATTGCATCTGTTTTGTAGTTTAGGTTTTTGAACAATAGAGTTTATACCTAAATCAATATGTACAATACCGTTCAATGTAACATAAAATAAATTTCAATGATATTTAATATTTGATATATTACAAAAGAATATACAATGGGAAAGTTACACACAAGCATAAGTAGGTTTTTGTTTCAAACTCCAAATGTTGTATTTTTTCTCATGTGTAGAAGGTGGGGAAAATCCTGCAGGCAGAGTCAGGGATTTTCTCTTTATTAAATAATCAGATGGATGACAGAATAATGGATGACTTGAAGGTCCCTTTATTTATACCAAGGGGCAGAGGCCAACCAGCACAGTTACTTTAAGTAGGTTTCAGACTAAGCTGAGACAGTACTGAATGCTCAAGTATTTATCATTTTTGGATATCGAATGGCACTCAGGTTAATCTGTATAGAACTGCTAGTTAAGAGCACCTCTTTTAGATAGATAGATAGATAGATAGATAGATAGATAGATAGATAGATAGATAGATAGATAGATAGATAGATAGATAGATAGATAGATATGAGAGGCACTATATAACAGATAGATAGATAGATAGATAGATAGATAGATAGATAGATAGATAGATAGATAGATAGATAGATAGATAGATATGAGAGGCACTATATAACAGATAGATAGATAGATAGATAGATAGATAGATAGATAGATAGATAGATAGATAGATAGATAGATAGATAGATAGATATGAGAGGCACTATATAACAGATAGATAGCAAAAGAGATCCTACTCTGCTGGGCCCTTGAGCAAGACCCTTAACCTTCAATTGCTCCAGGGGCGCTGTACAATGGCTGGCCCTGTGCTCTGACCCCAATGGGTATGCGAAAACTAACAAATTCCTAATACATGAAATTGTATAAGGCGAAATAAAGAACAAAAAATAAATAAATAAATAATGACATAAAATGAAAAGATGAACCTGTAACAATATGTCCTTTTCTGTGACATAACGTTTTTTGCATCTTTTCGACGCTGAGAAGACTGTAACCTAATGTTAGTCTGACTGATCGCATCCAATATAATGTCCTTTACAATGTGCGTTTATGCACACAATTTGTGACACCAGCTCACACCAGCTTAACATAATATTGTGTTTTTGTGTGATTACTGTAGACATAATATATCACAAAATATTAATATGTTCCCTTATGATAATAAAGTTCTATCTGTCATTTTTCACATTTCTTTGTCATGTGGCCACACTGTTTCACTGTGGGGCAGTAACATGTAGTATAATTAATGAGGTTTTCGTTTTTTAATTTCGAATGTTAAATACAAGCGACACGGATCCATGCCAAAATACATGTTAACATTCATACATCACACTTTATGTCTGACACCATGCAGAATTACAAGTCAAGTCAAGTTAGGGAGCATGCACTGGTACAGTGTGTTGCTGCACCCACCACACGACGAAATATCTCAGGATCCCGGTTGGCAACCCACCCAGGCAGACACACGGTCCAATCCCACCCTCTGGAAATGACCTTCAATCTACTGCAGCCAGGTGTTACGTGGGTGACCCCTTGGTCTGGTCCAGCCACTTGGATCCCCAACAATGAGGATCCTGTGAGCTGGATCACCCTCTGTGAATCGCACCACAAGGCCGTAGTGCAATAACTGATGTTCCCTCACAATGCAGGTAATGTGCCTTGTTCAGGAGTCCATGAGCAACCACTTATTTCACACAAAGTCAAACCAGCGGTACCCAAGAATTCTCCAGAGAGACTTAGTACCAAAGGAGTCCAGTCTTCAGAATTACGTATTTTTTAAATTTAGAATGCAGTGATTTTCCTGTATATTCTGGGTAAATTGCATCATACAAAAATAAGGGAATAGTGTTCATCTGTGCCCTCCAAACTATTACCTCGTTTTAATAACATAATGGGAGCCATGAAATCCTGGAAACATGAGAGACCTGAGAAGTAGCCTACCTGTGTTGTAGATAGATTGTTGATTGAAGTTGTTTTTGGGCGAGACTGGCATTTTCTTGAAAATGACTCAGCAGAGTCTGTATGAAAGATGACATGACGCACTGGAATACTTTTTTCAGCATAAAGAAGAAAACGAAGGACGTTGTTCTTATTTGGACTTGGAAAGATACTGTCATGAGAATGGTAAAATAAGTATTCATTTTCTTCAGGCTGCTGACAACGTATAGACAACAGAAAGGTCTGTTGTATGAGACAACCAGACCAGTTAAACTGTAGAAAGCATCTACTACATGTAGATACTGCTACAGCACCAGTTTGTGTTTTGTAACAATTTATGAATAAACTGTTTGAATTCCTTGAAATTTACTGTTGCTTTTTCATGTTTTGCAAGTTAGAACCTAATAATTAAAAAAAAAAAAAATTCTCGTTTGGGACATTTCAAGCGTTCTTCGGGGCCCTCTGGTGACCTCAGGGCCATAAGCAGTCACTTAGTTCGCTTATGCTTCAGGCTGGCTCTGGTCATTGTTGCGCTGAAAAGGTGAATTGTCGCCTCCGTTTGAGGTGGTGTGCACTCTGGAGGAGGTTTTCTTCAAGGACCTCTCTGTATATTGTATTATACAGGGGTGCACAAAAATAGGTTTAAAGTTGTGAGTATGCAAGGCCAGCAATTTGAGCACTTACAAGATTGTACCTAAGTGCACTGTGCCATTGTGACATTCTCTTGAGTTAATAAAGTTAATAACTATTGAGTTAAAAAACAATAATCATACCCCAACATGTCTTTTTCTATACAGACTACTGTAAACCTGCTTTTGCCCACCCTTATATTTCCTTTCCACAGTTCTGTTTCCGCCACTGAGAAGCACCACCATCCTTCACCATAGTGATGGTATTAGGCATGTGATGAGCAGTGTCTGGTGTTCACTAGACATAGTGTTCAGAATTCTTCTCAAAAAGTTCAACTTTTGTCTCCTTAAATCAGAATATCTTTCCCTCATGCTCTCAGAAATCTTTAAATGCCACTTGGCAAACTCCAAATGGGATCCTATATGCCTTTTATTCAAAAGTGGCATCTGTCTAACCACTCTATCATAAATGCTTGATTTGTGGAGTGCTGTTGAGATGGTTGTCTTTCTGACAAGTTCTCCCATCTCAGCAGAGGATTTCTGAAGCTCAAGTTAGAGTGTCCATTGAGTTCTTGATCACCTCCTTGACCAAGGCCCTTATTGTCTTGTTACTCAATTTCACAGGACAGCCAACTCAAGGAAGAATCCAAACATCTTCCATTTAGCAACTATTGAGGGCACTGTGATCCTGGGAACATTCAACACTTAAAAATGTATGTATTTTTTGATTGAATTTATTAAAAGCATATAATATTCCATACAATCAAGTCAAACTTAACAAAATTAAAATCAAATGAGAGAGGAAGGCCAACAGCCAGAATAAAACTGTTGAGAGTAGTAAAGAGAGAAAGGAGTCTTTTCCCCCAGTATAAATCCTTATTCAAAAATGTTATTGATTAGATCCTGCCAGGTTTTAAAAAACGTTTTGAACTGATCCACTAATTGAGAATTTGATTTTTTCCAGTTTCAAATAGTATGTAACATCAGTTACCAAAAGACTTAAAAGAGGTGGGTTAGGATTCTTCCAGTTGAGCAAGACAAGTCTACATGCTAGTAGTGAAGTAAAGGCAATTACAGTTTGTTTGTCCTTCACTTTAAGCCCAACTGGGAGTCCACCAAACACAGCTGTTAGTGGTTAGGAGGGATTGTGACACCAAGGATATCTGATAAGCATTTCAAAATTCTCATCTATATTAATGTTAATTTGGTACACGTCAAAACATGTGGCCCAGAGAAGCTCGGGCTGGACTGCAACTTTTGTAGCTTGAATCTTGCCCTGGAAACATCTTGGACAATTGCTCGATAGATGTGCTCGATAAAATATTTTAAGTTGAATAATTGAATGTTTTGCACATATGAAGCTAGAGTGAATTCGGTGTGTGGCTGCCTTCCACTCCGTTTCTGAAATGTTGAGTACGAGACTTTTTCCCACTGTGCTCTGGGATCTTAAAAATGGAAGGGACTTTAAAATGTTTTTTATATATTATATAAATGCTGTCTGAGTCCCCAAGACTAATTCATATCTCTTCTGGAATAGAAATAGGTGGGAGGTGAGGAAAACTGGGCAGATTTCATTTGGCAAATTTTCTAATTTGGAGATAGTGGAAAAATTGTGTTGATCAGAGATTAAATTTAGAGCATAATTGTTCATAGGATGCAAAGTCATTACTTATATGTAAATCTTTAAGTGATTTAATCCCATATATTTTCCAAACATTAAACTGTGTAAGTTCGAGAGAGAGGAAAAAGGTGGTTATCATGTAGAGGTGCCACAGATAAAATATTCTCTAACTTAAAGTGCTTCCTATATTGGTTCCATATTCTGAGTGAATGAAGGACAAATGGGTTGTTGGTATATTGGTGATACCTTGTATTTACCAGTGTACAAAGCAAGGAATATAAAGAAGTGCTGTAGTATTAGATGTTGTCATCCCTGTAGATGAAGACCCATCAAGGTCTGGATTTAAGTATCCGGTCATTATAATTTTATGAGTGTTCAAGTTAGGAATGGAGGCAAATGTAATTTGGATGAAATCTCTATCATCAACATTGGGTGCATAGATATTTATCAAAATCACATTACAATTAATTAAATTACCCATAACCATCACATATTGCCCTTCAGGATCTGATACTACATCTGATACTACAAATGAAATTGTTCTGTGAATTAAGATTCCCACACTTCTAGTTTACTTTGTATAGCTGGAGATGAATATTTGGCCAGTCCAGTTTCTTTGTAGCCGAAACTGATCCTTGTTAAGTGAGTCTCCTGTAAAAACACTATGTTAGCTTTTAGACCTGTTAGCTGAGAGAATCCTTTCTTCCTCTTTAGTTCATGACTGAGACCAAGAATTGGTTTTATAAACCTGTTCTGATCTATGCTTCACCATTATTTGATTATGGAGGTCTATGGTGAGTTCCTTGGACTTCATGGCTTGATTTTTTGTCCTGACATGCAGTGAGAATTGTAGGACTTTCTCTACACAGGTACATGTGTGCCTTTCTAAACACTGTTCAGTCAATTCCATTTGCCACAGGTGGACTCCAATCAAATTCTAAAAACATCTTGCTCCTTGAATTAAAGCAAACAGTATGCACCTGAACACAATTTGGTGTTTAACAAACCTTTCTGAAAGTTCATTAGTCATTATGGGGTTTTGGATATAGATTGATGGCCAAAAGTGGCAAATGTATTTATTTAAAATGAAATCTACAACACAACAAAATGTGAAGAAAGTGAAGGAGTCTGGTTACTTTCTGAGTTCACTCAATAGCTTGGCGCTCACAAACAAGCTGAACTTATTTTGTTGCTTCTTGCAGAATTTGAGGAGGTGACAAGCTGGAATGTTCTATTTAAATATTAGCATGGAGGTAATACCAGAATGCAGTAAGAACTTGGGAAGCATGAATATTTAATTCCTGGGAATTGCCTTTACAGCCTGAATAGGAAAGATGAACTACTGCCTGAATTCCCTGTTATTCCTTCCTACTTAGGCATTGTCTTTAGAAACTGAGTGATTTGGTCTTGTCCGTTTATAGGAGATGGACATCTGAAGCACAGCTCCGCTAGCAGTGGCTTTATTTTCCTACGTATTTCATATTATTTAGAGGTATCCTGTATTTAATCCAACCAAAGAACTTCCGCTACAATATACAAGCATGAGTAACAAGAAGAAAAGTCAGAAAGAACCGGAAAAGAAACTTAAAGTCGCTTCAAAATCTGGACAGACATCTGGCCCGAGTGCAAGGTATGGCCTCTTGGAGACTGACCTGGAACAGGCAGACGAGTTCGCAGATCTCCTGGGACCCCGCTCCATTGTATTGTCTCCAGTCGAGAGTGAGAGTGAAAATGGGAGTGAAGGTGCTAGTGATACAGGTGGCGCTGGATCGCCGATTTCTGAGGATCATTCGAGACTAGAAAAGGCCCTGCAGGATGTGCTCTCATCTACTCATCGCGAGCCCGCAGCACCTGCTGTAACAGGAGCTGCATTTCCACTCGCGGAGCACGAAATCCGAAGCGAACTGTCTGAACTGAAAACGGAACTGAAAGAGATGATTGCTACACTGGCTGCCGCCATGGCTAAGACCATAAATGACCTTAAGAAGGATAACAAGAATGAGCTTAAGAAATCTAACATTGAGCTTAAGAACGAGCTTAAGAAGGATATCATCGAGATTAAAAAGGATAATAAAGACCGGGAAACGCGTCTATTTAAACGTTTTGACATGAACTTTAACACTAGAATTACCAGAGCCTACGAAAAAACTCGTATATCCGGCCCACCTTAAATCACTTCTTAAATCCGTTCACACCTCTCCGCCAGCATCCTTTGTCCTCTAAATGTGCTGATAAAGGACAAGCTGCCAGCAGCCGGCTATTCCATCCCCCCACCGACTTGCTGCACTGAATAAGCGCAGGCGCTCTAACATCACCCCTCCCCCGATCTTACTTAGAGAGTCAGGGACAACGCACATGTTGTTCTTTTTTTCTTTCAGTACACGTGGCTTCCCTGTTTATATCTATATCTAGTGACTTCTCTGCCTGTCTGTCTCTCTATTACGCAGTGCTCTGTCTGTCTGTGTGTTATGGATCTTAAAAATAAGTTATAAGGACAGTTGTTCCTGTTAATTGCAGTCTCAATTGTTAAAAAAATATTTGAAAAGGAGCATCCCACATGAAAATATAACGATCTCAGTAACTGAGAGTGCATACCAATGTATAAATTTTATGTCCGTTTGAGGTTTAAAAGAAAAGAAAAAAAAAGCAACACTTCATCCCCAGCAGGGAATCGAACTCAGGTCTGTAAGGCAAGGAAAAGCTGCTCTGCGCTAAGAGGCAAATCTTAACGCGCTATGCCACAGAAGCTGTTGAATCATTCTTGAAGCTTTTGTGAAAGTGTTTATTTGATCTTTGGAACTCGGGCTTTATATATTCTATAGTTTATGCCTACTACATTTTGTAACATTTATTACTAAAATATGAAAAAGTTTCTGTTTTAACAATGTGTTTACACAGATTACTTTAGAATAATGACCTCTTATTTCCACTGTAAAACTCCACTTCACTCCCACATAATCAATCAAGGCGTGAGCTGGGAAAACTTCGCTCACGTTCTAAGTCGGTGGGGGGATGGAATAGCCGGCTGCTGGCAGCTTGTCTTTTATCAGCACATTTAGAGGACAAAGGATGCTGGCGGAGAGGTGTGAACGGATTTAAGAAGCAATTTAAGGTGGGCCGGATATACGAGTTTTTTCGTAGGCTCTGGTAATTCTAGTGTTAAAGGCATGTTGGAGAAATTATAGGAACACATTGAAGAAAATAGATCCAAACTGAAAATGCTTGCCGACCAGATTAAGGATGTGACAGATCAGGTGGATGACGCTAAGCAGGCATTCACGGCTTGAGTTGAAACAGCGGAACAATTGGCGTCTAACGCTGATGAAAAAGTCACAGCTGCGAATTCCGAAATGCAAAAAACTTGGAGACAGACTTGCGGCCCTGAAAGATGGGTACAGAAGAAATAATATAAGAATTGAGGGTATACCTGAGAAACGAGAAAGCCCAAGTCCAGTGAAATTTGCAGTAGAATTACTGTCTAAAATAATTGGAGATGATTTTAAACTCGACATTGAAATACCAGCTGCTTATCGCACATATGGGTCAAGTACCTTTAAACCTAGGTCTTTTATTGTCCGCTTCGAGCGACTACGATGTAAGCTTGATGTGATGGCACTTCTCAGACACAAGCAAGACATTATATTTAAAAATAATCTTATTCGTATTTTCCCTGACTTCTCACCATTAACAGCTGTAAAACGTGCAGCCTACTTTGACATTAAAAAGTTGTTACGGAAAGCCGATATCAAATACAGCCTCTTGTATCCTGCCAAAGTGAAAGTGGAAGTTCATGATCAATATTATATTTTTCCAAGCAAGGAAGAAGCTGAAAAGGAATTAAAGAAGCTGTTTCCGACACTCTTTGAAAGTTAATAAGGAGCCGTATTCTATCAAGGCATGGGAAGGACCTATCATCTGCTCTTGGATCCAGTTTAAAAGAGACTGGTATTATAATTATATATCCTTTTCTTTATCTGGACATTATATGTTTATGCCTTAATTAGAGTTATAGACGGAAGTGTGGAAGTAATTAAAGTAGGATTTGTTTTTTTTGTTTTTTTTTTAACTACCTTAAAGTAGACTGTTTAACATCATACTCTGGGTTTATTGCTATTTCTACATTATTACATTACTATTACATTTATACTATTACATTATACTATTACACTAGGAATTACCATGTTTATCCTAGACTACTTTTTAAAATCATTCCCAGGGTTCATTCTTTTTTTTATCTTAATATCTTAAAATTGCTGAAGATTATTTTAAGCTTAGACTGTTAATGATTATATTTTCTGTAGATAGTATTTAGAATTCAGCTACAATAGATATCTCTTTGTTTTAATTCTCTAACGCCGCTGAGGGGTGGGGTTTGTTTTGATTTGGACGTGCTCTGTCTCTTCGTATGTCAGAGGACCGGGACATCGCGAAGTGGGATCAAGCCTCATGTGGGGAGGCAAAATGGGGGGGGTGGATAAAGGGGAGATAGAAGGAGAGCAGGCTATATCTATTCTTCTAATCCTTATAACTATAAGTATCAATCCAACAATAGGCTAAAATGCAATAACTCATGTGGAATCTTGAAACTAAGATTAAAACTGCCTCATTACCAGTTAAGACTATAAAATGACATTAAAAACTCAGAATCAAGGTCTCCATGATGGGACAGTTAACTTTGTGAGCTGGAATGTTAAAGGCCTGAATCACGAATTAAAGAGAAAGAAAGTATGCTCTCACTTAACAGGCTTAAACGCTAAAACAGTATTTTTACAGGAGACCCACTTACTAAGCAAGAATCAGTTCAGACTACAAAAAGGCTGGACTGGCCAAATGTTCCATTCTAGCTTTATAAAGAAAACTAGAGGGGTGGGAATTCTTATACACAGAACAACTAGAGGGGTGGGAATTCTTATACACAGAACAGTTCCATTTGTAGCATCAGATGTAGTATCGGACCCTGAAGGGAGATATGTGATGGTCATGGGCAACTTATATAACAGTAAAATGATTTTGATAAATGTTAATGCACCCAATGTCGATGATAAGGAATTCATGCAAAATCCATTCCCAATGTGAACACTCATAAAATTATAATGGCTGGGGACTTTAATTGTGTTTTAAATCCACTTTTAGATAGGACTCCTGTGACAGGGGGGACGACATCTAATACTGCAAAGACAATTACACAGTTTTTAAAATTAACATAACTTATCAGACCCTGGAGGTTTCTTAACCCAAACTCAAGAACATATTCGTTCTATTCACCAGTGCATTATAGCTACTCAAGAATTGATAATTTTTCTATAGATAATAATTTCCTGCCTACGATAAAAATCTTTCAAATACGACACAATTGTTATCTCCGACCATGCCCCTCTAGTCTTGGAGCTAAAATCATTAAGCCCCTCACACTCACCTCGCAGATGGCGCTTTAACCCTCTTCTATTGGCAGACGAGAACTGCACAGAATTTATATCCAAACGAATCAGTTTCTTCCTAGAGACAAACATGCCCACAGAGGTTTCTGCTGGAACACTCTGGGAAACTCTAAAGGCCTTCTTAAAAGGACAGATTATTTCATTTCTTTCCCACAGAAATAAATTAGAAACCAAGAAAGTGTCAGAGCTAAGAAGCGAAATTACTAGAATAGATGAAGAACAAGCCAGGCGTCCAAGTGAAGCTCTCCACAGGAAAAGGCAGGCCCTGCATACAGAACTTAACATCTTAACAGCTAAGGAAACTGAACAACTTATTTATAAGTCTAGACATTATTACTATGAACACGGAGAAAAAGCTAATAAGCTTTTAGCTCAACAAATTCACAAACAAGAAGTTCGCAATGCAATACCAGTAATCACGAACACAAATGGAGAAGAAATTATTGACCATAAGAATATAATGCACGCATTTAGAGATTATTATAAATCCTTATATTCTACTGAGCTCAAAGAAGACAACACACAATCTAATGCATTTCTGGATACATTACAGACACCACAAATAGGTGCTTTAAGTGCTGAGGAACTGGATAAACCTCTAACGCTAACAGAATTACTAGATGCTATAAAGTCACTTCAAAGCGGGAAATCAGCAGGCCCTGATGGTTACCCCGTAGAATTTTATAAGAAATTCTCCACTCAGCTAGCTCCCCTCTTGTTGGCAACATTTACAGAAGCTAGAGACAACCAAATACTACCTCAAACATTTCGTCAAGCATTAATCACCGTTTTTCCTAAACAAAATAAGGACTTGTTACAATGTGCATTATACAGACCAATTTCACTTCTGAATAATGATGTTAAGATACTCTCAAAAATTCTAGCTAGAAGGATGGAGAAAGTGCTGCCCTTGGTAATATCACAGGATCAAACTGGATTTATTAAAGCACGACACCTATCTTCCAATCTCCGATGCTTGTTTAATGTTATATATTCACCAGCAAAATCAAACACCCCAGAGATATTACTATCATTAGATGCAGAAAAAGCATATGATATGATTGAATGGACCTACCTTTTCACTGCATTAGAGAAATTTGGGTTTGGCCTGAATATTTGTGCATGGATCAAACTACTGTATACCAATCCAGAAGCCTCAGTTGGTATTAATAACATTTGCTCAGATTACTTTAAGCTAGAACGTGGTACCAGACAAGGATGTCCCTTATCGCCACTGCTGTTTGCAATCGCTATTGAACCACTGGCGGTTCACTGCCGAAATTCTTATCAGATAAAGGGGATTGTCAGAGAAGGACTGGAACAGAAAATTTCTCTATATGCAGATGATATGGTTTTATATATATCAGACCCAGAAAACACTGTCCCTGCAGTTTTAACAGCACTAACAGAATTTCAAAAGATATCTGGTCTTAAAATTAATCTGAATAAAAGTATACTCTTTCCAGTGAATTCACAAGCATATAATATTAGATTGGACCCCTACCTTTTACCATAGCAGATCAGTTTAAATACCTAGGGGTAAATATCACAAGTAAACATAAAGCTCTTTATCAACAAAATTTTGCCATCTGTATGAAAAAAATTAAGCAAAACTTGCATAGATGGTCAACCCTTCATCTCACTCTAGCCGGAAGAATTAACGTTGTTAAGATGAATATCCTTCCTAAACTTCTTTTTTTATTTCAAAACATTCCAATATATATCAATAAATCATTTTTTAAACAATTAGATTCAACCATAATCTCATTCATTTGGAACTCAAAACACCCACGTATCCAAAGAGCGACCCTACAAAGACCTCAGGCAGAAGGTGGCATGCCTTTACCTAATTTTCAGTTTTATTAGTGGGCAGCAAACATACAAGCCATAAAAACCTGGACACAAATAAATGAACATACACAGGCTTGGTCCACAATAGAAGTAAAATCCTGTAGTACTTCTTTATATTCCCTGCTCTGCTCTCCAATAAATGCAAGTTATCGCAAATATACTAATAACCCAATTGTGCTTTACTCTTTATCTCTTTCCAGGTCAAACCTTTTAAAAGGAGCCCAGAGCGGAGGGGTCGGAGTCAGAAGACTGTGACCCGGAAGTGGAAACACTGGTGCTGCCAGTCATCAGATCTGTTGAGGAGACAGGACGAAAAGCCCTAGGCAACAGTGCCAATCCTCGACTCGGAGCGGAATTACTACTTAACACGCCATCAAGTTGCCTATTAATCGCATGCATATGTGAGACACGGATGACGCCAATCTTAGTGAATATGCCTCATCACGCTATGGATTTTTGCCATTTTATTCATTGAAGGTTCAGTTTAAAACAGAAAACTATTATTAATAAAGTTCCAAAAATGTTTTGTAGGATCTCTAGTGACATTTAAAAAGAGAATTTCAGTAAATAATTAAACATAAATTATTAACCAGATAGGGACTACATAATAACCAACAGTGTCTCCTTGTTTTTTGCTTAATCTGTATTTCTTTGACAATTATCAAGATTTTTTTTTAGATTATTATTCATTATAAAAGCATTTTAAAGTCCCTTCCTTTCCTTTCCATTTTAAAGATCCCAGGGCACAATGAGGAAAATATCTCTCTTTTATGAAAAGGAGTGGAAGGAAACCATGCACAGAATACATTCTAGCTCCATATGCAGAAATTCAATTTAAAATCTTAAAATCGAGCGCATTTATCTCAATTAAAACTATCCAAAATGTTCCAGGGCAAAATTCAACCTGTGAACATTGCAGTCTAGCTCCATCCACACTGGGCTACATGTTATGGGGCGTGCACCATATTAACATTGTTTTGCACAAAAATATGTGAATGCCTATCAGACAGCCTTGGCGTCATAATCACTCCTAACCCATTCACAGATGTGTTTGGTGGGCTCCCAGAAGGGCATAAAGTGGAGAAGGACAAAAAAAATCGTAATTGCCTTTACCTCAATACTAACACATAGACTTATTGTATCTTGCTAAAGTGGAAGAATCCCAACACACCACCTTTACGTCAGTAGGTAACTGATGTCATATACTATCTGAAGTTGGAAAAAATCAAATTCTCACTCAGAGGATCTGTTCAAAATTTTTTAAAAATATGGCAGGATCAAATAAGTAACATTTTAGAATAAGCTTTTATATTGGTGAAAAGGGTACTCGTCCTCCTTTGCTGCTTTAAGGATTTGCTTTGTTGGCAGGCTCTCCTCTCTTTCTTTTGGGTGGGGGTTCTGTTAAAATTGATTTGATTGTATGAATTGTTATTTGCTTTCAAGTTATATTAATAAAATAAATGTAAAAAAAATATATTTTCAAATATTATGAATTCCTATGCTAAAATGTAGTTTGTATCTTTCTTTTAGGTAAATCTAGGAATCCAAGGGGATGAACGTCACTGTCATTGTTTCCGAATTCATTTTGCAATGTGCCATCAATTCACAGCAGAGAAGCCAAACAATCTCAGTCCTGATTTTTGCGTACTTAGTCACCCTCTTTGGCAACATGTTTGTGATTGTGGTTATTAAAAGTAATCGTCACCTCCAAACGCCAATGTATTTGTGCATTGCCACACTGGCATTCATCGACCTGCTCAACAGTACTAACCTGATTCCAAAAATGGTGGCAGTTGTTTTAGACTCATCGGTTATTTTGTATGGACTTTGCATTTTTCAGATGATTTTCCTATCCCATTTGGAAGTGGTTGAATTGTTTCTCTTTGTCCTTATGGCTTGTGACCGGTTTATAGCTGTGGTTCATCCATTAAGATACCCCGTGCTTATAACAAACAAAATTGTCTGCATTGGCGTCTTCATGTGCAATGTTGTTAGCATATTAATCCTCCTACCATACATGATTTTTGTTGCTGAGCTTTCCTTCTGTCATTCTAATGTCCTGCCATACTGTTTTTGCGATTATGTTACAATGGTTCATGTTTCAAGCAATGAAGATCCCAAATACTTAGTTACATTATCTTCCACAGTTACTCTGTTTGGTGTGCTACCACTAGTAGTCATTCTGTTCTCATACTACAGGATTGTTCGGGCAGCACTGAAGATCTCCTCAGTGGATGGGAAAAGAAAAGCACTCAGCACCTGTGTGACCCACCTTATTGTGACGGGACTTTTTTATTTCCCACTGATGATATCATATGCCTTACCAGGGACTGGGATTAGACTGTCTGCAGAAGCTTATAATACAATGGTCATTATTGCCAATGTTATCCCTCCAATGATGAATCCCATGATCTATAGCTTCAGGAACCATGAAATAAGAGTAAGCATTTATAAAATGGTTGCTTACAAGAAGTCAGAATTTAAAATGAATGTCTAATGATATGAGCCAAGTTGGTTGGAATATCAGGGAAGTTGTGAAGTATAGTCTGCAAATTAAAAATGTACCATGGCTAAATCTTTGGTTTCATGATTTAGTTTCACCATATGGCTGCATAAAAATGTAATTCTACAGTTGGGCAGTCTATCAAGATGGAAGGTCCAAACTAGAAATAGTAAATAGTAATTTTCTAGCAATTACACATACATAAATGTGAAGACCTGTGAACATGTTCTGATATGGATAAACACAACCATTTAGGTAGTGGAGCACCAGTCATATCAATAGCACATTCATAGAGGTGAGCAGAAAAGCATCTGAGAATGGCCAACATGTCGTACCCTGAGGAGAATGGGTTACAACAGCAGAAGACCATATAGGGTTCCACTCCTGTCGGTTCAGAATAGAAAGGTGAGGGTGCATTGGGCTTAAGAAAAGAAGATTGGAAAAACATAGCCAGGTCTGATATTCTCAATTTCTGCAGAGGGCACAGAGATGACAGGGGCAGAATTTGGCACCAACAACATGAATCCAACATGCTTTGCATCAACAGTCTAGGCTGTTGGTGGTGATGTAACGGTGTAGAGAATATTTACTTGGCACCAATTTAAGTCATCACTTGAATGCCACAGCCTATTGGAGTATTGCTGCTCATCATGTGTATCCCTTCATGGCCACAATTTACTCATCTTGCAATGGGTACTTCCAGCATGATAATACATTGCGTCACAAACCTAAAGTAGTCTCACTGATTTCATGGACATGGTAATTAGTTCAATGTTCTTCAGTGGCCTTTAGTTACTGGGTCTGGATTCAACATAACATCTTTGGGATGTGGTAAAACGGGAGATTTCCAGCCTGACAAATCAGCAGAAATTTTATGATGAAATCATGTCAACATCGACCCGAATCTCTAAGGAATGTTCCAAACTTTTTATGGAATCCATGCCACCAAGAATTGAGGTTATTTGAAAAATAAAGGTAGATTGTTCCTATAAATTTGCTAAGTATATATATATAAAATGCTAAGGGTTGTGTCTGTCTATCACATGATTACTTATGAGTCACTGGGGCTAGAACCAGGATTCTGTTCTGAATTAAAGGCAAATGACAAGATAAGCGCTGGTGAGGCAAAAATTGTATCTAGAGGCAACCTCCACAAAGGACCGGAGGTCTGCGTGTTTCCTAGTAATAAATACAGAAATACAAATTTCTAAATGGAAACTATTAACAAATAACAAAATTTGTACAAGCTGTGAAAGGATTTGACAAACACAGGAAAAGGTTTGGGGGCAGTCACCCATATAATTGAAATAGGCTGCCAAAAATGGGGCGGAGTGGCTTTTTGATGATGAGGAAATGAGGAAGTGGAGAGGAAGTTGGGAAAATGGTGAGGGGCTTTGGAAGACAGAGGGTTGAAGATTAATAGAAAGAAGACAGAATATATGAGGTTTAATGATGATCAGAATTCAGAAGTTAGCCTGCAGAGAGAGAAATTGAAAAGAGCAAAGACATTTAAATATCTGGATCAGTTGTAGCCCAAGATGAAGAATTAGATACAGACACAACCCATAGAGTTCAGTGTGGATGGAACAATTGGAAGAAGGTACCAGAAGTGTTGTGTGATCGAAGAATTAAAGATCAGATTTGATAAGATCGTCAACGATGTATGGAGCTGAGACATGGCCAGTAAAGGCAGTGCAGGAGAAGATGATAGATGTTGCAGAAATTAGAATGTGTGGACTTACTAAAAAGTACAGAATAAGACATGAATCAATCAGAAGTACAACAAAAGTGGGTGAGACATCTAAGAAAATACGAGAAAGTAGGTTCAAATGGTATGGACATGTGATGAGGACAGACAATAAATATGTGGGCCAAAGAGTGATTGAAATGGAAGTTCAGGGGAAGAGAAAGTTTATGACCACTAACACAGAAAGTCTTTGCCCTGAGTTGTAACTCAAAACACAACTCTCAACAAAACATTGCCAGATATCCGAGATCACAGAAAATCTGTCGTTTTTCACACGTTCTGCACGGGTGTCTTTGTTGTCAAATCGAAAATGCCTCTTGGTAGTCTGATAGCGCTCATGGGACATTATATCTTTGATTGCCGGTGCAACAAATAGTTCTGAGCAGGCATCAACCACAGCATCAACTCTAGTCAATGCTTATCTTTTGAAAAGAATGGAGATAAACGCCATCGGCTCAGAGAGGGAGAGGCAAGTTCGTTGTACCACGTGAACATCACTGAGAATAAAACTGAATAATTAAAAAACAAGCACTAACGTTTACTAGTAGCCAAAATTTAAACCGGGTTTTACAGACTCAATACAAATGTATGTTTTTATTATATTATAATAATAATAATAGCTGCTTACTACTCAAAATGTGGAGTGCCTGCTTGCTGCTTGTGCTGATTGACACATTTGCAAAACAAAAGACACTGATGAGGAGAGGTGCGAAGGAATTTCAGGTGGCCCAGGAGTATGAGTTTTTTCATAGGCTTCAGGGATTATAGTGTTAAAAAAGCACTAAGGAGAGCAGGGATTAACATCAGCAACCGTGACGTTATTAAAAAGTGTCAAACACATCCAGTGGGATTCTTACAGTGAATTCCCCACCTCACAGTTTATTGGAGATGCACACTGGGATCTCCCAGTAGAAAACCACTTTTAACACACACAGCAGTGCTTTGTTGCTGTTATTAAGAAGTCTGCACTTGATTTCAGTTTAAATGGGTGTAATTCAAGTAAGCAATATTGCTGCCTTTAATAATAAGCACTTTATGTAAACCATTATTCAAGCAATAAAAAGACAATGTACCTTGTGTAAATCAAAATAATTAAGTATGCAGATGATAAAAAATATAAATGCGAATGAAATGACTGCTACCCATGTTTGAGTCAGAAGATCAGTAACACAAAGAAATACGTCATGAAAAAATTAATCTGAAAGGTAAATATTTTTTTGTTATTTGCATGCACTGGTATTGAGATTCATAATAAGCTTAGCGAAGGAAGAAATTTCAAAGTTCATTTTAATTTGTATTGACATTAAAAAGCAGGATATGGCAGAGGTGCAGCTCAACAACCAAAATGAGATATTTTTGCCTTGTACTAGGAATTTGAGATCAGAAATTCTTAGATTAAAATTATATTTACAAATAATATCTAATAAATAATTCATATTTAATAATTTAGTAAATATGTTTATGCAAAGTAACCGACAAATCATAAGCATTAAAGCAAACACCTATGCAACAAATGCTAACTTAAGTGTAGTATTGGATTTTATGGCTATGTCTTAAAAACTCTGTTTCCTATATTTTGATTTCACACAATAGAGTTCATATACAAATTAGTCATTTTTTATGTTACGCCATAAATTTCACAGAGCACACCAACAAATGCAGTGTACAATAGAGTAGAAAGATAAAGTACAAGATCATTTAGGACATGATAAATGTTAAACAATATAAACTTGATAGTCTACATAAGAAAACTAAAGTAAGGGCATGGGAGGTGATGGACAGTGTGAGACCACAATGAGGCAGTGGTATAATTATTACAACAGTTTTGAAACAAGTGTATATTTTAAAGATGATCTTACAGTAAAGCAACTTAAATTGCAACAGATACAGTGCCTTCAGAAAGTATTCAGACCCCTTCACTTTTTTCACATTTTGCTATGTTGGCAGACTTGTGCTAAAATCATTTCAATCCACTTAGGATTTTAGACAGCTTTGCCAATTCAAATAAAAAAAAAATGAAATACCTATTGACACAAGTATTTAGACCATTTACTCAGTACTTAGTCAAAGCACCATTGGCAGCGATTCAAGCCTTGAGTCTTCCTGTATTTGATACAACAAGCTTAACACACCTGGATTTGGAAATTTTCTGCCATTCTTCTCTGGAGATCCTCTCAAACTCCATCAGGTTTGCCGGTGACCGACGGTCAATAGGTATATTTAGGTCTCTCCAGCGATGGGTTCAAGTCCAGGCTCTGGCCTGGCTACTCAAGAACATTCAAAGAGTTGTAGCTAAACCACACCTATCTGGTCTTTACGTTCTGCTTTGGGTCATTATTGGGTTGGAAAGTAAACCTTCTATCCAGTCTGAGGTCCAGATCGTCATTGAGCAGGTCTTTTTTAAGGATATCTCTGTACGTTGCTCCATTTAGCTTTCCCTCAACCCTGTTTAATCTAACGGTCCCTACCCTTGAAAAACAACCTGACAGCATGATGCTGCCACTACCGTGTTTGACCATTGGAATAGTATTGCACAGGACATGAGCAGTGTCTGGTTTCTTCCTAATGTAGTGTTAATCTTGAATTCAACAGGCCAGACAATCATGTTTTTCACTGTCTGAGAGTCCCTTAGGTGTCAAATCTGGGACCTTCAATAGACAGGAGCGTGTTTTTCCTAATGATCTCCTTTCAATAGAAATGACCGCAGATGGACTCCAAACAAGGTGTGGAACCATCTCGATGATGATCAGTAGAATGGGATGCACCTGCTAGACTTTAAGTGTCATAGCAAAGGGTCCAAATGCAATGTGATATTTTTTATTTTTAATAAAATACCAAAAATTTGTAAAATCCCGTTTCTGCTTCTGGAGTTTTCAGTGTTGGTTGATGAGGAGGAAAAACAATTAGCATAAATGATTTTAGCAGATGGCTGAAACATATCAAAATGTGAAACAAATGAGGGGGTCTGAATACTATCTGAAGGCACTGTGTATATTCATTTATGTTTTTTGTCGTTTATTAGTTGTGGATAGTGAGAGCTTACACTTGAAGCTCATGGTGCAAACAAAGGAGCAAGGAAGCTTGATGAGACATCAGTCCATTGTAGTGCACCCTCACACACACCCACAATGACTTCTAGTAGGCTAACCCACTGGAGTTTTGAAACAGTATAGCTAACCACTCTCTCTAGTTGTTTAAATATACCCAACAATCTCAAAAAGCTGTTTTTTTATGAAGAAAACCTGCCATGTTGAAATTGATTAAAATACGGAATAAACTGGATTGACTAAGTCTCGTTTAAATTTCAACCAGTAAAATTGACAATTGACAAACCGGTTAACATTCCAGATAGCATTCCAGTTAATTCAAACCTGTGATCTTAATAGTTTTCCTATCTCTGTGAAAAAGTTCACAAGAGAGAGTATACGTAGTATCATAGTAAAGATGTTGTTATTTTTTCTGTCTGTGAGATGGACAAAAATTCAGCAAGTACACTCAGTTTTATGGACATTTTTCCAAGCTATACTGAATTAACAATTTATTGTCTTCCTTTGGGGAGATCGGTCACTTGTTTGTATATCTAATGAAGTTCAATTTGATTTTAAAATAAGTCATCTGCTTTCTGCAACGAGTGATCAAGATAAGCCAATACAGTGATAAGCTTTCAGAATTCTATTGTGTTGTTTTCCTTTTTTCAATGAAAATATTCCAGCCATTACTTGTTACTGATAAATATTGTGTAGTTCTGTTTCCACAAAAGGAAAATTATATACCTCCAACAGTTCACACACACACAAGGATCGTCCTTCCTACGTTTACAACGTGTGTACCTGTTACAATGTACACATTTCTCTCTATGCTGTGGTTTCTATTACACACCTGAAAGAAAGAGACAATATTTGTGAAAACATCATCGCACTAATGCAATATTATTTGAAAATGAACAGCGTCAGATCGGGTGTGAAATTATGCTGGCTAAGTTTTCTGAAATGTACTATACAGGGCATAAAACGAATAATTCCAAATATCATATATACCTATGTCTCTGTTTTTATTTTTTTCTGCCATCATAGACCATAAGGTGCATACTAATTCAGAGTGAGCAGGAACACTCAATAAAACTGAATAAAAAAAAAAAATCAAGTGACAGTGAGATACGAAAAAGGCAGATTCACCAGCGTTTGTGTGTCAGATTTTATCCCTCCAGATGAGAGAATGTCCAGTTCCATTGTCTCAAAACACCACTCACATCTCCAGTTATTCCCAGTTTCAAATAAAAACTAACAGTGTCAGATCCCTGGGTGGGGAGGAGTAGTATGTATCGTGATCGTGATTTAGAGAGAATAAAAGTGAAAAAAAAAAAGATAACTTTTACAAGTCCTATAAATGTACACCATGTGTTACAGACGCAAACCAAGTGTATGTGTGTACTGTATAATATTAAAAATAAGAGCAGCTCACTACTGAAAACAGCAAATATAGGAGTGAGTCAGGATGGAACCGGAGACTCTTGATTACAAGTCAGCAAATCTTACACTGCGCCACGGAAGCTGTTGTCATTTCCTTCAACCTTTTGTGAAAGTGTTTATTTGATCTTTGAATTTCAGGCTTCACACATTATATAGTTTATGACTACATTTTGTCATTTACTACTAAAATATGAAAAACGTTTCTGTTTTAAAAATGTGTTTACACAGAATACTGTAGAAACGGAACACACATGAAATGCGTGTGTTCCAAATAACGATCTATTATTTCCACTCTAAAACTCCACTTCACTCCCAGTATAATCAATTATGGCATGAGCTGGGAGAAGTTTGTGCATGTTCTAAGAAGTCGGCGGGAGGATGGAATAGCCGGCTGCTTGCTGCTTGCCTTTATCGGCACATTTACAGGACAAAAGACACTGGCGGAGAGGTGCAAATGGATTTAAGGTGGGCAGGATCTACAAGTTTTTTCGTAGGCTCTGGTATTTCTAGTGTTAAACGTGCTTTCTCTTCCTCCAACAGGACACATAATCCGTTACATTCTTGATATTACAGCTGTTTGAATAATTAAAATACTGTGATGTATTCTTGATATGATTTTCATGATAAGAGTTAAAGCATGTTATTAAACATGAGAACACGGTGGCGCAGTGATTGTTCATGCCTCGCTCAAGATGCTTGGTGCACCATGCAAGACTTTCGATTAAATAATTTATTGCAGCAGTACTGTCTCTTTCAAACGTACTAACCTCCAATTCCTGTCCTTCCTGTTCTTTCTCCAAGTAACCAATCGCCACACGATCAGCTCTGTAATAGACGTGAAGCCATCTGTAAGCTTAGAATGCCAATTCTTCAAAACTTTTAAGGAACATTGAAATATCTTCGTAGTACGTGTTTAATTATTCCATCCATCTATCCTTCCCTTGTCATGCTAGTGCTGTGGCACCATGTCCTCACATGTTTAATTATTAACAATATAAATTATTTAAATGAAGTTAAAGTTTTATCTGTATAACATAATAAACATATTTTCCTGCATTTCATCTTAAAAATGATATCATGATCATATGTAAATGCACGCTTTATAAAGTGGCTCAGGCTGTGCAATATTAAAACTGTATCACAACTTTACAGTGAGGTAATTGTACTTATAAGTACAAAGCATTCTACAAGGAGCACTTGATGGACTGATTGGTGCGTTTATAGTTCTTGGGATGAAACTGTTTCTGAACAGCGAGGAAAGGCTCTGTAGGGTTTGCTGTATAAGAGCAGTTCAATAGCCAGCATGGCTGAGGCATCGTGTGCTAGATTCTGTATACCGATAATTCTCTTTTCAGTCAGCTGCTGTAGAACTGTGATTCCCAACTCAGATACAGTGATATAAATACTCCGAGTTGGTGCAGTGAGAGTAATATGGAAAAATATTACTATCATTATAATATGGAAACAATATCACAGGTGGCGCAGTGGTAGTGTTGCTGCTTTGCAGTAAGGAGACTGTGGAAGATTGTGGATTCGCTTCCCGGTTCCTCCCTGTGTGGATAGCGCTTTGAGTACTGAGAAAAGTGCTATATAAATGTAATGAATTATTAAATATGATCCACTGTGGCAACCCCTAACGGGAGCAGCTGAAAGAAGAAGAAAAAGGTGCAGTGAGAGGAAGAACGCTAAAGCAGCTATGGTATTTAGAATAGTTTGACCATTCTGTGGACCATTATATTGTTACATGTTAATTACAATCAGATGCATTAAACGAATAAACAATATGCGGTTAATTTCCAGTGTATTTATAAAGCCGCATCAGGGATGTGGATCTAAAAAAGAAAGGGAAACCACACTGGAACAGTAGCACTTCTTTGAAGCTGGGTGCCACCAGTTTGCAAAACCGAGCAGAGAACTTGCGTACACCAGGGTTGGAGCTACCGTGAAAATGTGTTTAGTTTTACAGCAAGTTTAGGTTTTATACATCGTGATTTGAACATGGAAACGTTCGTACGCAAAATTTTTGTGCATACGCACCGTTTATACATGAGGCCCCTGGAGATCGAAAACGACAGTGAGGGACCAGCATCATCTTAATGTGGTGCTGAACATGTCCGTGTAGCTAATGCACCTATGCCAACATTCACCTGGGAGGACAGCCTCTTACGATGACCAGAGATACAAACCAGATTGCATCACAGAGCCAGGCAGCCGGCCCACCACGTATTCCTGCTGGTCATTGAGCTGCTCCTGTGCACACCGAACAGGCACTGACAGCAGTCACGGCATGCAGCAACAGATGTTTCATATTGATTTATGTGTGAAACCATTGCTTTGTGTGCTTTTCGGAAAACTGGAAAAATATTCACCCCTCAAAGAGTTAATTGTGCATTTCAGATTAAACAATAGTGAGTATTTAGCATAGTCTCGTTCACATTTTTAAATATTAAGGACTTGATGTGTGGTAATGAAAGCAAGGCATGGCAGAATATCACTGTCTTCAAGAAATTCAAGGATACACTAAACCACTAGAAACTAATTGGGATAAAAAAAGTAGAAAATCAAATAAACATCCTGTCCCCCGTCCACTCTCACCAAAGAAAACTACCATAAAAAACTGATTGTGTGTTTCAGTTATACAGCATAAAATATGTGTATATTTTGAATGCTTAATATGTTTGTCCCCGTGACCCTGTAGTTTGTAGTTAGGATATAGCGGGTTGGATAATGGATGGATGGATGGATGGATGGATAATATGTTTGTTTCATGCCTTCTCAGAGGAGATCAATAGAATGTAATGTTAGAAAGTCTAGAAAAAGTCAATGGTATATTCCTCTATAGCCTGAAATACCTGAATATACTAACATATCTGATATTATTATTGTGTTATTATCTCAGGAGCATAGCTGGTCCAGCTGGTTCTTGTATAATTCAGTGAACTAAAGCCCTTGTCACACTAACCATTTTCAGTGATATTCAGTTATAGTCTTCATTTACATTGTCTTAGAGAGTCATGGACATTTGCAGTGTACACCTGTGACCGCCATTTGCGTAGCTTTTATTGACATAATCTTAGTGAGTCACGGACAGTTGTATAGGCTGATATCTTCAGAAAATTAGTCACAGAGTTCTTTAGCTAGCCACATCAAAATCAAACAGGTTCTGCTCTGGATTGAGCAAAAGAGAAGAGATTCATGGAACTGTTTTATTTGAAGTCTCACCTTAGTCATACCAGAAAAGAGACACGAAAGAAAAAAGATGTTACCACACATGTCAACCTTGTAGAATTAGAAACATTACAGAGAAGTGATGAGGGAGTTGTGTAATTCCCAACAGTTCCTTGTTGCGTCATTTGATATCTTCAAGGCAAAGAGATCAAGCAGATCCAGTTATGTGAAATGCTCTCCAATTCGGAGTCATGTTGTGTGATGCCAGCCAAAATAAATATGCCTGTTAACGCCTTTGATAGTTTGCATTTTATTGTTTACAGTTGCAGTAGAAACAGAAAATAATTATTAATACACTTAAAAAATGTTTGTTAGGTTCTCTAATGACATTCAAAAGAAGAATTCCAGTAAATAATGACAGATAAATTATTCGGCAGCTAGTGACTAGGGACAAATAAAGTTCTATGTATCTATCTAAGGTGCGGTAAGGCATATAATAAGAGAGGTGCATATGATTTTATTTATCTTGACTTCTCAGGAGGCTTTTTATAAGGTACCACATGAAAGGTTAGTGATCAAACTACAAGAAGTTGGAGTTTAGGGTGTGGTCTGTGGGGGGGGGGATAAGAAATTGGCTCAAACACAAGAGGCAAAGGCTTATGGTCAGGGGAACTTTGTCAGAATTAGGTGAAGTGACAAGACTATAATCCATAAGCTAGTTTAGTTTGCAGATGATACCAAACTCTGTGGAAGGGCAGAAATGGAGAATTAACTAAATTATTATACAGTAACTTGGATAGCATACAGGCTTGGGCAGATCTGTGGATGATTAAATTTAGTGCGAGTAAATGTAAAATATTACAGTACATGTAGGAAGTAGAAAAGTTAGATTTGAATGCACAATTGCGAAATATCCACCTGGGGACAAAAAAATTTCTGTTTACAATGATTGGTCTGAAACTTGACTGTAATCCTTTTGAGAAGAACCTGGGAGTCGTATTAGACTCATCACTATCTACATCCAGACAATGTATAGAAGCGATTAAGAAAGACAATAGGATGTTAGGTTATATATCATGATGTGTGGAGTACAAGTCAAGAAAGATTATGCTTAAGTTACATAAGGGGTCTCACCTGGAGTCCTGTGTGCAGTTTTGATCCCCATATTACAATAAAGACATAGCAGCACTAGAGAAAGTCCTGACAAGAGTGACTCGACTGATTCCAGGACGGCAAGGTAAGAGTCATGAGGAGAAATTGAATGTTTTGAATCTTTTCAGATGAATCAAAGTGTTAAAAATTTTGAAAGGAATTAGTACAGTGGACCCCAGTTGTTAATTAAAATTACCAAGCAGTGTAATGGAGAGTAGGTATTTTAGGTACCTTCATATTTCAGCTTCAGGTTCATTTTGGACAATCTACGACAGACAAGCTTGTTGGGCTGAACTGTCTGTTCTTGTCACAATTTTTCTAATGTCTTAATGTTCTCATAGTCAATTGTGTCTCCTTGTTCTTTCCTTAATCTGTATGACTTCAACAAACTACAAGAGATTTTTCCAATTATGTTTTGCAACTATTGTAGATCTCTGTGCTAAAGTGTACCTTTTATCTCTTTTTTTAGGTGAATCTGGGAATCAATGGGATGAACATCACTGTCATTGTTTCAGAGTTCATTTTGCAATGTGCCATCAATTCAGAGCAGAGAAGTCAAACAATCTCAGCCCTGATAATTGTGTACTTAGTCACCCTCTTTGGCAACCTGTTCGTGATTGTGGTCATTAAAAGTAATCATCACCTCCAAACACCAATGTATTGGTACATCGCTATACTGGCATTTATCGACTTGTTGAACAGTACTAATTTGATCCCAAAAATGGTGGCAGTAATTTTAGATTCATCTGTTATTTTATATGGACTTTGCGCCTTTCAAATGATTTTTCTATTTCACTTGGAAGTGGTGGAAGTGTTTCTCTTTGCACTTATGGCGTGTGACCGGTTTATAGCTGTGGTTCATCCATTACGATACCACGTACTCATTACAAAAAACTTTGTCTTCATTGGTGTATTAATAGCTAATTTTGCTAGCATATTGATCCTCTTTCCATTCATGATTTATATTTCAGAATTTTCCTTCTGCCATACTAATGTGCTGCCATACTGTTTTTGTGATTACATTACAATGGTTCAGATTTCATGCAATGACAATCCCAAATATTTAATTACATCTTCCACAGCTACATTCATTAGTGTAGTGCCACTAGCAGTCATTCTGTTTTCATATTATAGGATAGTCTGGGCAGCACTGAAGATCTCATCGGTGGATGGGAAAAGAAAAGTTCTCAGCACTTGTATGACCCACCTTATAGTGATGGGTCTCTTTTATTTTCCGTTGATGATTTCATTTGTCTTACCAGGGATGGGAGTGCAACTATCTGCAGAATCTCACAACATAATGGTAATCGTAGCTAGTATTGTACCTCCAATGATGAATCCCATAATCTATAGCTTCAGGAACCATGAAATAAAAATCAGCATTTATAAGATGTTCGCTTATAAGAAGTCTTGTTCTAAAATGAATGGCTATTGATATCAGCCATGTTACTTCAATCCATTTATTGATTCTCATGGACACAAAATTCTATCTTTCCCAGATTTTTAATGTCATTTTTTAATCTTCAAGAATCAGTTTTTTTTCAAGAGTCTCTCTAGAAATATTTCCTGGTTTGAATTCTTCTTCCTTTAATTTGCACCAGCTATCCTTGAATATATGATTCTATTTCTCTAAGAGGCCACCTACATCAAGAACGACAATGTCAAGATTAACCATTGGATTCAAAAATTGTTCAGACCCCCTTTACTTTCTGCACACTTTATAGTGTTGTATATTTTATTTTACATTTTTGCAGATAAATCTACACTCAATAACCCATAATGACAAAGTGAAAAGCTGTTTTCAGGAAGGTTTACAGATTTCTTAAAAATCAAAAACTGAAACTTGCTTGTGCATCATAAACATTTGTGGGAATAAGCTGCATTGCATTTTTCATTCCAACAGATGGTGAATCAAAAATCTTTTATCCCATTCCAATTGGCATTTAACAGACATATACATTGCATTTGTTATTCCAACAGATGACATAATGGGATGACCGTCACTGTCATTGTTTCCAAATTCATTTTGCAATGTGCCATCAATTCACAGCAGAGAAGCCAAACGATCTCAGTCCTGATTTTTGCAAACTTAGTCTCCCTTTTTGGCAACCTGTTTGTGATTGTGGTCATTAAAAGTAATCGTCACCTCCAAACGCCAATGTATTTGTGCATTGCCACACTGGCGTTCATCGACCTGCTCAACAGTACTAACCTGATCCCAAAAATGGTGGCAGTTGTTTTAGACTCATCTGTTATTTTCTATGGACTTTGCATTTTTCAGATGATTTTCCTATCCCATTTGGATGTGGTTGAATTGTTTCTCTTCGTCCTTATGGCTTGTGACTGGTTTAAAGCTGTGGTTCATCCATTAAGATACCCCGTGCTTATAACGAAGAAAATTGTCTGCATTGGCATCTTCATGTGCAATGTTTGCTTGCATATTAATCCTCTTACCATACATGATTTTTGTTGCTGAGCTTTCCTTCTGTCATACTAATGTCCTGCCGTACTGTTTTTGTAATTATGTTACAATGGTTCATGTTTCGTGCAATGAAGATCCCAAATTCTTAGCTACGTTATCTTCCACAGTTACTCTGTTTGGTGTGCTACCAATAGTAGTCATTCTGTTCTCTTACTACAGGATTGTTCGGGCAGCACTGAAGATCTCCTCGGTGGATGGGAAAAGAAAAGCACTCAGCACCTGTGTGACCCACCTTATTGTGACGGGACTTTTTTATTTCCCACTGATGATATCATATGCCTTACCAGGGACTGGGATTAGACTGTCTGAAGAAGCTTTCTATACAATGGTCATTATTGCCAATATTATCCCTCCAATGATGAATCCCATGATCTACAGCTTCAGGAACCATGAAATAAGAGTAAGCATTTATAAAATGGTTGCTTATAAGAAGTCAGAATTTAAAATGAATGTCTAATGATATGAGCCAAGTTGGTTGGAATATCTTTTTTTTTTTTTTAATATTTTTATTTTATTAATTTTTATTGTAATCATTCCATACAAATAGATCAATTTATAACCCAACAAAATTGAAGACAAATCAAACCCCACCCCTGAGAAGGAGAGCTTAGCCGAAGGAGAATTACTTAGGGCTTTTTAATAAGGCAACAATAAACAAAAGAAAGGGAGAAATAAATATCTATGTAAATAAGAGATGGAGAAGGGAATTAAATGCGGTAATAGTTATTTCTCTTATTCTAAAATAATATTGATTAAATCCTGCCAGGTTTTGAAAAAATTTTGTACAGATCCTCGAACTGAGAATTTGATTTTTTCCAGTTTCAAATAATATAAAACATCAGTTTCCCACTGACTTATCAGAGGAGAATTAGGATTCTTCCAATTTAACAGAATAAGTCTGCCTGCCAAAAGTGTAGTGAATGCAATCACCATTTGCTTGTCCTTCTCCAATTCAAGTCCGTCTGGAAGAACACCGAACACAGCTGTTAATGGGTTAGGAGGGATTGTGATACCAAGGCTGTCTGAAAGGCACTTAAAAATTTTGGTCCAAAATGATGTTAGTTGGGTGCAGGCCCAGAACATGTGACCCAGTGAGGCAGGAGCTTGGTTGCAGCGTTCGCAGGTTGGATCTTGCCCTGGAAACATTTTGGACAGTTTTAAGCGAGACAGATGAGCTCGATATATAATTTTTAGTTGAATAATTCTATGCTTTGCACATATGGAACTCGAGTGAATTCTCTGCTTTGCTACCTTCCACTCCTTTTCTGATATATTGATTAAGAGATCTTCTTCCCAATGTCCTCTTGGATCTTTGAAAGGTAGGGACTCTAATAAGATTTTATATAATGCGGAAATGGTGTTTAATTCCTCGAAATTGAGCAGTATTTTTTCCAGCATTGTGGAGGGTGCGAAGTGGGGGAAATCGGGCAATTTCTGTTTAACAAAATTTAAACAAAATTTTTAACAAAAGTTGGTTGGAATATCATTGAAGTTGTGAAGTATAGTGTGCAAATTAAAAATGTACCATGGCTAAACCTTTGGTTTCATGATTTGGTTTCACCATTTGGCTGCATAAAAATGTCATTCTTCAAACACAAAATTCAATTCTACAATTGGGCAGTCTATCAAGATGGAAGGTCCAAACTTGAAATGGTAAAATAGTCATTTTCTGGCAATTACACATGCATAAATGTGAAGTTCTTCAACCACTGAATATTGTCATGCATGCAAATCTGTGAACATGTTCTGATATGGTCTATCAAAATGACTTTGGACAGAGAGGGGCTAAGGATGTTTACCTTGGTCCCGATAAGCGTTCAAACACCAGCAATTTCAAGTCAAAGAGGAACGGCTAAAAGAATATAGACTGAAGCCAATTTCCAGACTTTTTCAAATATATTCATCCATAGCCTTCAATCTGAAAGAAGACGATGGATAAACACAACCCTTTAGGTAGTGGAGCACCAGTTGTATCAATAGCACAATCATAGAGGTGAGCAGAAAAGCATCTGAGAATGACCAACATGTCGTACCTTGAGGAGGATGGGTTACAACAGCAGAAGACCATGTTGGGCTCCATTCCTGTTGGTTGAGAACAGAAAGCTGAGGGTTCATTGAGCATAGGCTTACAGAAACTGGACCACTGAAGATTGGAAAAACATAGCCAGGTCTGATATTCTCAATTTCTCCTGAGGCACAGAGATGACAGGGGCAGAATTTGGCACCGACAACATGAATCCATGCAACCAACATGCTTTGTGTCAACAGTCTAGGCTGTTGGTGGTGATGTAACGGTGTAGAGAATGTTTACTTGCCACCAATTAGTCATCACTTGAATGCCACAGCCTATTGGAGTATTACTGCTCATCATGTGTATCCCTTCATGGCCACAATTTACCCATCTTGCAATGGGTACTTCCAGCATGATAATACATTGCGTCACAAACCTAAAGTAGTCTCACTGATTTCATGGACATGGTAATTAGGTCAATGTTCTTCAGTGGCCTTCAGTTACTGGGTCTCGATCCAATCAGAACATCTTTGGGATGTGGTAAAACTGGAGATTTCCAGTTGACAAATCAGCAGAAATTTTATGATGAAATCATGTCAACTTCGACCTGAATCTCTAAGGAATGTTCCCAACTTCTTGTGGAATCCATGCCACCAAGAATTGAGGCTGTTTGTAGAATATAGGTAGAGTGTTCTTAAGAATTTGCTAAGTGAGTGTATATATAAAATGCTAAGGGTTGTGTCTGCCTGTCACGTGATTACTTATGAGTCACTGGGGCTAGAACCAGGATTCTGTTCTGAATTAAAGGCAAATGACAAGATAAGCGCTGGTGAGGCAAAAATTGTATCTAGAGGCAACCTCCACAAAGTTACTGGGGTTTGCGGCTTTCCTACAGCCAACTGCGTAGGCAAACTAATTGAGAAGGTGACATGGCAGAAAGGATTAGAAGAGCAGCAACATAAGCCAGTTACATTTTAGAAAGAAGAACAACAACACTCTGGCATCCACTGTGCATTAAGCACATACAGCGAAGCAACCTGCTGGTACTCCCAAACTATGGGGGATGAGATATTGATCTTGGGATGACCGGAGGTCTGCGTGTTTCCTAGTAATAAATACAGCAATACAAATTTCTAAATGGAAACTATTAACAAATAACAAAATTTGTACAAGCTGTGAAAGGATTTGACAAACACAGGAAAAGGTTTGGGGGCAGTCACCTGTATACTTGAAATAGGCTGCCAAAAATGTGGTGGAGTGGTGGCTGTGAGGCTAAGGATCTGCGCTGGTATCCAGGAGGTTGCCAGTTCAAATCCCCGTCACTGCCAAAAGAAATCCTCTTTAAATGGGCCTTCATTTACCTCACTCGATTCCACTAGGGCAAATTTTTTATTACTTTGTTAAATTTTTAATTTTTTAAATAGCAGTCCAAATTCCTTTTTCTGATAATCACTAGTGGTTAAATTCCCTTAGTCTTTCAAGCTAGGACATGGCTTTCAGTCCTAGAGTCACTCGATTGCTCTTCTCTGCACAGGATCCCATTGTATAATGCTCTTTTCTTTTTTTATAGCATCATGACCAGAACAATGTATAATGATCTATAGCATTACAAATTTAGTTATAGCATAATACTTCTTTTAGCATCCATGTTAAGTTTGTTTTTAACTGCAAATGCTACAAACTCATTAGCTCACCTCCATATGTGTACTGCAAATGTAGGTCTGTATGTCTGATCTCTTCATATCATTTAACAGAGGGGTTAAGTAAGTAAGTAAGTATGTCAGATACCTCTGAATCAGTCAAATACTACATGCTTTTGTTGACTTGTGAGATAAAAGACCAGTCCTCCTGGTGTAAGCTTTTTGATGATGACATTGTGTTGTGTATCACCAGAAATGAGGAAGTGGAGAGGAAGTTGGAAAAATGGAGAGGGGCTTTGGAAGACAGACGGTTGAAGATTAATAGAAAGAAGACAGAATATATGAGGTTTAATGATGATCAGGATTCAGAAGTTAGCCTGCAGAGAGAGCAATTGAAAAGAGCAAAGACATTTAAATATCTGGATCAGTTGTAGCCCAAGATGAAGAATTAGATACAGACACAACCCATAGAGTTCAGTGTGGATGGAACAATTGGAAGAAGGTACCAGAAGTGTTGTGTGATCGAAGAATTAAAGGTCAGATTTGATAAGATTGTCAACGATGTATGGAGCTGAGACATGGCCAGTAAAGGCAGTGCAGGAGAAGATGTTAGATGTTGCAAAAATTAGAATGTGTGGACTTACTAAAAAGTACAGAATAAGACATGAATCAATCAGAAGTACAACAAAAGTGGGTGAGATATCTAAGAAAGTACAAGAAAGTAGGTTGAAATGGTATGGACATGTGATGAGGACAGACAATGAATATGTGAGCCAAAGAGTGATCGAAATGGAAGTTCAGGGGAAGAGAAAGTTTATGACCACTAACACAGAAAGTCTTTGCCCTGAGTTGTAACTCAAAACACAACTCTCAACAATACATTGCCAGATATCAGAGATCACAGAAAATCTGTCGTTTTTCACACATTCTGCACGGGTGTCTTTGTTGTCAAATCGAAAATGCCACATGGTAGTCTGATAGCGCTCATGGGACATTATATCTTTGATTGCCGATGCAACACATAGTTCTGAGCAGGCATCAACCACAGCATCAACACTGGTCAACGCTTATCTTTTGAAACGAATGGAGATAAACGCCATCGGCTCAGAGAGGGAGAGGCAAGTTTGTTGTACCACGTGAACATCACTGAGAGTAAAACTGAATAATTAAAAAACAAGCACTGTCTTTTACTAGTAGCCAAAATTTAAACCTGGTGTTACAGACTCAATACAAATGTATGTTTTTATTATATTATAGTAATAATAATAGCTGCTTACTACTCAAAATGTGGAGTGCCTGCTTGCTGCTTGTGCTGATTGACACATTTGCAAAACAAAAGACGCTGATGAGGAGAGGTGCGAAGGAGTTTAAGGTGGCCCAGGAGTATGAGTTTTTTCATAGGCTTCAGGGATTATAGTGTTAAAAAAGCACTAAGGAGAGCAGGGATTAAAATCAGCAACCGTGACGTTATTAAAAAGTGTCAAACACATCCAGTGGGATTCTTACAGTGAATTCCCCACCTCACAGTTTATTGGAGATGCACACTGGGAACTCCCAGTAGAAAACCACTTTTAACACGCACAGCAGTGCTTTGTTGCTGTTATTAAGAAGTCTGCACTTGATTTCAGTTTAAATGGGTGTAATTCAAGTAAGCAATATTGCTGCCTTTAATAATAAGCACTTTATGTAAACCACTATTCAAGCAATAAAAAGAAAATGTACCTTGTGTAAATCAAAATAATTAAGTATACAGATGATAAAAAATATAAATGCGAATGAAATGACTGCTACCCATGTTTGAGTCAGAAGATCAGTAACACAAAGAAATACGTCATGAAAAAATTAATCTGAAAGGTAAATATTTATTTGTTATTTGCATGCACTGGTATTGAGATTCATAATAAGCTTAGCAAAGGAAGAAATTTCAAAGTTCATTTTAATTTGTATTGACATTAAACAGCAGGATATGGCAGAGGTGCAGCACAACAACCAAAATGAGATATTTTTGCCTTGTACTAGGAATTTGAGATCAGAAATTCTTAGATTAAAATTATATTTACAAATAATATCTAACAAATAAGTCATATTTAATAATTTAGTAAATACGTTTATGCAAAGTAACAGACAAATCATAAGCATGAAAGCAAACACCTATGCAACAAATGCTAACTTAAGTGTAGTATTGGATTTTATGGCTGTCTTAAAAACTCTTTTTCCTATATTTTGATTTCACACAATAGAGTTCATATACAAATTAGTCATTTTTTATGTTACGCCATAAATTTCACAGAGCACACCAACAAAAGCAGTGTACAACAGAGTAGAAAGATAAAGTACAAGATCATTTAGGACATGATAAATGTTAAACAATATAAACTTGATAGTCTACATAAGAAAACTAAAGTAAGGGCATGGGAGGTAATGAACAGTGTGAGACCACAATGAGGCAGTGGTATAATTATTACAACAGTTTTGAAACAAGTGTATATTTTAAAGATGATTCGGCAGTATAAATCATAAAATGAAAAATAGTTCAGTTAATGCATACAAATCAAAATAAAGAGTATACTTACAGTAAAGCAACTTAAATTGCAACAGATACAGTGCCTTCAGAAAGTATTCAGACCCCTTCACTTTTTTCACATTTTGCTATGTTGGCAGACTTGTGCTAAAATCATTTCAATCCACTTAGGATTTTAGACAGCTTTGCCAATTTAAATGAAAAAAAAATGAAATACCTATTGACACAAGTATTTAGACCATTTACTCAGTACTTAGTCAAAGCACCATTGGCAGTGATTCAAGCCTTGAGTCTTCCTGTATTAGATACAACAAGCTTAACACACCTGGATTTGGAAATTTTCTGCCATTCTTCTCTGGAGATCCTCTCAAACTCCATCAGGTTTGCCGGTGACCGACGGTCAATAGGTATATTTAGGTCTCTCCAGCGATGGGTTCAAGTCCAGGCTCTGGCCTGGCTACTCAAGAACATTCAAAGAGTTGTCGCTAAACCACACCTATCTGGTCTTTACGTTCTGCTTTGGGTCATTATTGGGTTGGAAGGTAAACCTTCTATCCAGTCTGAGGTCCAGATCATCATTGAACAGGTCGTTTTTAAGGATATCTCTGTACGTTGCTCCATTTAGCTTTCCCTCAACCCTGTTTAATCTAACGGTCCCTACCCCTGAAAAACAACCCGACAGCATGATGCTGCCACTACCGTGTTTGACCATTGGAATTTTATTGCACAGGACATGAGCAGTGTCTGGTTTCTTCCTAACGTGGTGTTAATCTTGAATTCAACAGGCCAGACAATCATGTTTTTCACTGTCTTAGGTGTCAAATCTGGGACCTTCAATAGACAGGAGTGTGTTTTTCCTAATAATCTCCTTTCAATAGAAATGACCGCAGATGGACTCCAAACAAGGTGTGGAACCATCTCGATGATGATCAGTAGAATGGTATGCACCTGCTAGACTTTAAGTGTCATAGCAAAGGGTCCAAATGCTTGTGTCAATGTGATATTTTTATTTTTAATAAAATACCAAAAATTTGTAAAATCCTGTTTCTGCTTCTGGAGTTTTCAGTGTTGGTTGATGAGGGGGAAAAAACAATTAACATAAATGATTTTAGCAGATGGCTGAAACATATCAAAATGTGAAAGAAATGAGGGGGTCTGAATACTATCTGAAGGCACTGTGTATATTCATTTATGTTTTTTGTCGATTATTAGTTGTGGATAGTGAGAGCTTACACTTGAAGCTCATGGTGCAAACAAGGAGCAAGGAAGCTTGATGAGACATCAGTCCATTGTAGTGCACCCTCACACACACCCACAATGACTTCTAGTAGGCTAACCCATTGGAGTTTTGAAACAGTAGAGCTAAGCACTCTCTCTAGTTGTTTAAATATACCCAACAATCTCAAAAAGCTGTTTTTTTATGAAGAAAACCTGCCATGTTGAAATTGATTAAAATACGGAATAAACTGGATTGATTAAGTCTCGTTTAAATTTCAACCAGTAAAATTGACAATTGACAAACCGGTTAACATTCCAGATAGCATTCCAGTTAATTCAAACCTCTGATCTTAATAGTTTTCCTATCTCTGTGAAAAATTTCACAAGAGAGAGTATACGTAGTATCATAGTAAAGATGTTGTTATTTTTTCTGTCTGTGAGATGGACAAAAATTCAGCAAGTACACTCAGTGTTATGGACATTTTTCCAAGCTATATTGAACTAGCAAAATACCCGCGCTTCGCAGCGGAGAAGTAGTGTGTTAAAGAGGTTATGAAAAAGTAAAGGAAACATTTTAAAAATAACGTAACATGATTGTCAATGTAATTGTGTTGTCATTGTTATGAGTGTTGCTGTCATATATATATAGATATACACATATACACACACATATACACACATATACAGATATATTATATATACATATACACATATATTTTTTATATATATATTTTTTATATATATATATATATATATACACATACATACATACATACATACATATACACACATAGATGCAGTTACAATAACATAGAAATCAATATAAACAACATTAACATCATTATCATATGAGAATATGAAGTAATATATAAGAAGCACATTTCATATAAATATAAATTATTAAACAGTAAAATCTTCTTCTATAATTTGCTACCGTGGCTTTTCGTTGGTCTGTCCAGGATTTTAAATCACCTGTAGCTTGCAAACCGTTTCACCTATTGACTTGAAATCTGGTACACATATAATACGTCACATCTGCTATCCGCTTTATGGGTGATGATTGTATTACTCTTTTTATGTTTATTTTATTTTAGAATCAACTCCTATCTGCGCACACCAGGGCGGCCGTGGGCAGATGCGTATGGTGTATTCACTCCATGTTATCGTGCATTGCGCTGTCACTGGTATTTTGATAAAAGAATTTGAACAATATATAAGAAGCGTATAAATTATTAAACAGTAAAACATTAACATTTAAGAAGTAAAGTTACATTGAGTACTACTGCAGTGCCTTCGGGTATACCTCATTTTTTGTTTGCCCATTATGTGCTTAAATGTATACATTTTTTGGTGTACCTACCCGAGAACACGCGACATATAACCGAGCGTGGGAGAAGCATGGATTTTAAACACGCGTTGAGTTCATCTGCTGGTCTCCCTCGTGGAATAACTGGTAATGTTTGACTAAAATGTACAGCGAGTAAAACGACATTACCTCCTTTTTTTTTTTTACGATCTCTGAGATCTTGCTTTTTTCGGTTCAAGGCTTCATAAGCTCTTTTATGTGCCATGGTGTACTTAATAAGTACTAATTATCCCAAACCATCATCTTTGAATGTTGCAAGACTTTCGCCTTGTATGTAGATCGGGGTAATTACATTCATTGCATTCCTAGTCTGAATCACAATCTGATTGTATGGGTGGTTACCTGGCACTGTAGGGTTGCCACCCGTCCTTTAAAATACGGAATCGTGCCGCGTTTGAGAATGAAATTGCGCGTCCCGTTTTGAATCAATACTGGACGGGATTTATCCCGTATTTTTTTTATCATTTTTTTTTAAAGCAGCATGTCATGCAAATCATCCCACACGCATTTTATGAAGATGCCTCCTTTCCTACTTTTGATTGGGTAATACTTGATGTCATCGTTAGTTTGATTGGTCTTTTTAACTGTCCAGTGAGGAGGGCGTGTCTTTTAAGTAGAGTCTGCAAAGTGTTGGCACTGAGATGTGGCGTCAGCGCCATAGTTGAAGCCCCTAACGTTGCGGTCAGCAAGTCGGCTAACATCCGCCATGTGCCGTCTTTCAGTTGCGAGAAGCAGATCATAGAATGGTTGAAACTGTTGCCCTTAACGTTGCGCCACGGCGTGTGGTTCGTTTATACCTCGTGTCTTCTCATTAAACTTTTATCTCGCGAATATGTTATTGCAATCCGCAGCGGGAGCGTTTCTATAAACTTAATTTAAACTTACGTTTTACACCGTGCTTTGTTTCCCTTATGAACATGCTTGTATGCTTCACTCGCTCCGTTCTGAATTGTTTAATTAATTTTTTGCTCTTCGCTGTTTCCGGCTGTTCCTCCATTTCCCCCTACTTCGTTCTTTTATCTCGCGAATATGTTATTGCAATCCTTAACGGGAGCGTTTCAATAAACTGATTGAAAATAGTTTTGCATTTACCTTTTTAGTAAAAGGCGAGCTTTTAAGCCTGAGAAATCACCCCGTAAATGCACACGTTTAATTGCACGTGTTAATATGTATGCTTACACAGTATTAAAAGACAGTCAAAAATTAACGTCATTTACCTTCGTTCCCGCGTGTGACTCGTGCTGTAAATCTCTTCCTTGTTTTTAGTTCACGTGATTACGTAGGAGGCGTGATGACGCGATACGTGACTCCGCCTCCTCCATTACAGTGTATGGACAAAAAATATGTTCCAGTTATGACCATTACGCTTTGAATTTCGAATGAAACCTGCCTAACTTTTGTAAGTAAGCTGTAAGGAATGAGCCTGCCAAATTTCAGCCTTCCACCTACACGGGAAGTTGGAGAATTAGTGATGAGTCAGTCAGTCAGTCAGTGAGTGAGTCAGTCAGTGAGGGCTTTGCCTTTTATTATTATAGATTAACAATTTATTGTCTTCCTTTGGGGAGATCGGTTACTTGTCTGTATATCTAATGAAGTTCAGTTTGATTTTAAAATTAGTCATCTGGCTTTCTGCAATGAGTGATCAAGATAAGCCAATATAGTGATAAGCTTTCAGAATTCTATTGTGTTGTTTTCCTTTTTTCAATGAAAATATTCCAGCCATTACTTGTTACTGATAAATATTGTGTAGTTCTGTTTCCACAAAAGGAAAATTATATACCTCCAACAGTTCACACACACGCAAGGATCGTCCTTCCTACATTCACAACGTGTGTACCTGTTACAATGTACACACTTCTCTCTATGCTGTGGTTTCTGTTACACACCTGAAAGAAAGAGACAATATTTGTGAAAACATCATCGCACTAATGCAATATTATTTGAAAATGAACAGCGTCAGATCAGGTGTGAATTTATGCTGGTTGAGTTTTCCGAAATGTACTATAAAGGGCATAAAACGAATAATTCCAAATATCATATATACCTATGTCTCTGTTTTGTTTTTTCTTGTTTTTTTTGACATCATAGACCATAAGGTGCATACTAATTCTGTGTGAGCAGGAACACTCAATAAAACTGAATAAAAAAAAAACAAGTGACGGTGATATACGAAGAAGGCAGATTCACCAGCGTTTGTATGTCAGATTTTAACCCTCCAGATGAGAGAATGTCCAGTTCCATTGTCTCAAAACACCACTCACATCTCCAGTTATTCCCAGTTTCAAATAAAAACTAACAGTGTCAGATCCCTGGGTGGGGAGGAGTAGTATGTATCGTGATCGTGATTTAGAGAGAATAAAAGTGAAAAAAAAAGGTAACTTTTACAAGTCCTATAAATGTACACCATGCTTTACAGACGCAAACCAAGTGTATGTGTGTACTGTATAATATTAAAAATAAGAGCAGCTCACTACTGAAAACGGCAAATATAGGAGTGAGTCAGGATGGAACCGGGGACTCTTGATTACAAGTCAGCAAATCTTACTGCTGCGCCACGGAAGCTGTTGTCATTTCCTTCAACCTTTTGTGAAAGTGTTTATTTGATCTTTAGACTTCAGGCTGCACACATTATATAGTTTATGCCTACATTTTGTTTTAAAAATGTGTTTACAGAGATTACTGTAGAAACGGAACACACATGAAATGCGTGTGTTCCAAATAACAATCTATTATTTCCACTCTAAAACTCCACTTCACTCCCAGATAATCAATCAAGGCATGAGCTGGGAGAAGTTTGTGCACGTTCTAAGTCGGTGGGGGGATGGAATAGCCGACTGCTTGCTGCTTGTCTTTATTGGCACATTTACAGGACAAAAGACACTGGCGGAGAGGTGCAAACGGATTTAAGGTGGGCAGGATCTACAAGTTTTTTCGTAGGCTCTGGTAATTCTAGTGTTAAACGTGCTTTCTCTTCCTCCAACAGGACACAGAATCCATTACATTCATGATATTACAGCTGTCTGAATAATTAAAATACTGAGATGTATTCTTGATATCATTTTCATGATGATAGGAGTTAAAGCATGTTATTAAACATGAGAACACGGTGGCGCAGTGATTGTTCATGCCTCGCTCAAGAGGCTTGCTGCACCATGCAAGACTTTCGATTAAGTAATTTATTGCAGCAGTACTGTCTCTTTCAAACGTACTAACCTCCAATTCCTGTCCTTCCTTTTCTTTCTCCAAGTAACCAATCACCACACAATCGGCTCTGTAATAGGCATTAAGCCATCTGTAAGCTTAGAATGCCAATTCTTCAAAACTTTTAAGGAACATTGAAATATCTTCGTAGTACGTGTTTAATTATTCCATCCATCTTCCCTTCCTTTGTCACGCTAGCGCTGTGGCACTGTGTCCTCACATGTTTAATTATTAACAATATAAATTATTTAAATGAAGTTAAAGTTTTATCTGTATAATATAATAAACATATTTTGCTGCATTTCACCTTAAAAATGATATTGTCATCATATGTAAATGCGCGCTTTATAAAGTGGCTCAGGCTGTGCAATATTAAAACTGTATCACAACTTTACAGTGAGGTAATTGTACTTATAAGTACAAAGCATTCTACAAGGAGCACTTGATGGACTGATTGGTGCGTTTATAGTTCTTGGGATGAAACTGTTTCTGAACAGCGAGGAAAGGCTCTGAAGGGTTTGCTGTATAAGAGCAGTTCAATAGACAGCATGGCTGAGGCATCCTGTGCTAAATTCTGTATACCGATAATTCTCTTTTCAGTCAGCTGCTGTAGAACTGTGATTCCCCACTCAGATACAGTGATATAAATACTCCGAGTTGGTGCAGTGAGAGTAATATGGGAGCAGCTGAAAGAAGAAGAAGAAAATGGTACAGTGAGAGTAACAACGGTAAATCAGCTATGGTATTTAGAATAGTTTGAATATTCTGTGGACCATTATATTGTTACAGGTTAATTACAATCAGATGCATTAAACTAATAAACAATATGCGGTTAATTTCAGTGTATTTATAAAGCCGCATCAGGGATGTGGATCTAAAAAAGAAAGGGAAACCACACTGGAACAGTAGCACTTCTTTGAAGCTGGGTGCCACCAGTTTGCAAAACCGAGCGGAGAACTTGCGTACACCAGGGTTGGAGCTACCGTGAAAATGTGTTTAGTTTTACAGCAAGTTTAGGTTTTATACATCGCGATTTGAACATGGAAGGGCAGAAATGGAGAATTAACTAAATTATTATACAGTAACAGGCTTGGGCAGACCTGTGGATGATTAAATTTAGTGCGAGTAAATGTAAAGTATTACAGTACATGTAGGAAGTAGAAAAGTTAGATTTGAATGCACAATTGCCGAAATATCCACCTGGGGACAAAAAAAAATATCTATGTACAATGAGAGGTCTGAAACTTGACTGTAATCCAGACAATGTATAGAAGCGATCAAGAAAGACAATAAGATGTTAGGTTATATATCATGATGTGTGGAGTACAAGTCAAAAAAGATTATGCATAAGTTACATAAGGGGTCTCACCTGGAGTCCTGTGTGCAGTTTTGATCCCCATATTACAATAAAGACATAGCAGCACTAGAGAAAGTCCTGACAAGAGTGACTCGACTGATTCCAGGACGGCAAGGTAAGAGTTATGAGGAGAAATTGAATGTTTTGAATCTTTTCAGATGAATCAAAGTGTTAAAAATTCTGAAAGGAATTAGTACAGTGGACTCCAGTTGTTAATTAAAATTACCAAGCAGTGTAATGGAGAGTAGGACTTTAGGTACCTTCATATTTCAGCTTCAGGTTCATTTTGGACAATCTACGATAGACAAGCTTGTTGGGCTGAACTGTCTGTTCTTGTCACAATTTTTCTAATGTCTTAATGTTCTCATAGTCAATTGTGTCTCCTTGTTCTTTCCTTAATCTGTATGACTTCAACAAACTACAAGAGATTTTTCCAATTATGTTTTGCAACTATTGTGGATTTCTGTGCTAAAGTGTACCTTTTATCTCTTTTTTAGGTGAATCTGGGAATCAATGGGATGAACATCACTGTCATTGTTTCAGAATTCATTTTGCAATGTGCCATCAATTCAGAGCAGAGAAGTCAAACAATCTCAGCCCTGATAATTGTGTACTTAGTCACCCTTTTTGGCAACCTGTTTGTGATTGTGGTC
The DNA here is from genome assembly GCF_900747795.2 of Erpetoichthys calabaricus. Classification (NCBI taxonomy): domain Eukaryota; kingdom Metazoa; phylum Chordata; class Cladistia; order Polypteriformes; family Polypteridae; genus Erpetoichthys; species Erpetoichthys calabaricus. Next base: position 307,208,635 of record NC_041397.2, on the reverse strand, counting down.
ATTAAAAGTAATCATCACCTCCAAACACCAATGTATTGGTACATCGCTATACTGGCATTTATCGACTTGTTAAACAGTACTAATCTGATCCCAAAAATGGTGGCAGTAATTTTAGATTCATCTGTTATTTTATATGAACTTTGCGCCTTTCAAATGATTTTTCTATGTCACTTGGAAGTGGTGGAAGTGTTTCTCTTTGCACTTATGGCGTGTGACCGGTATATAGCTGTGGTTCATCCATTACGATACCCCGTACTCATTACAAAAAACTTTGTCTTCATTGGTGTCTTAATAGCAAATTTTGCTAGCATATTGATCCTCTTTCCATACATTTTTAATATTTCAGAACTTTCCTTCTGCCATACTAATGTGCTGCCATACTGTTTTTGTGATTATATTACAATGGTTCAGATTTCATGCAATGACAATCCCAAATATTTAATTACATCTTCCACAGTTACATTCATTAGTGTAGTGCCACTAGCAGTCATTCTGTTTTCATATTATAGGATAGTCTGGGCAGCACTGAAGATCTCATCGGTGGATGGGAAAAGAAAAGTTCTCAGCACTTGTCTGACCCACCTTATAGTGATGGGTCTCTTTTATTTTCCGTTGATGATTTCATTTGTCTTACCAGGGATGGGAGTGCAACTATCTGCAGAATCTCACAACATAATGGTAATCGTAGCTAGTATTGTACCTCCAATGATGAATCCCATAATCTATAGCTTCAGGAACCATGAAATAAAAATCAGCATTTATAAGATGTTCGCTTATAAGAAGTCTTGCTCTAAAATGAATGGCTATTGATAGCAGCCATGTTACTTCAATCCATTTATTGATTCTCATGGACACAAAATTCTATCTTTTCCAGATTTTTAATGTCATATTTTAATCTTCAAGAATCAGGTTTTTATTTCAAGAGTCTCTCTAGAAATATTTCCTGGTTTGAATTCTTCTTCCTTTAATTTGCACCAGCTATCCTTGAATATATGATTCTATTTCTCTAAGAGGCCACCAACATCAAGAACGACAATGTCAAGATTAACCATTGGATTCAGAAATTGTTCAGACCCCCTTTACTTTCTGCACACTATAATAGTGTTGTTTATTTTATTTTACATTTTTGCAGATAAATCTACACTCAATAACCCATAATGACAAAGTGAAAACCTGTTTTCAGGAAGGTTTACAGATTTCTTAAAAATCAAAAACTGAAATTTGCTTGTGTATCATAAACATTTGTGGGAATAAGCTGCATTGCATTTTTCACTCCAACAGATGGTGAATCAAAAACCTTTTATCCCATCCCCATTGGCATTTAACAGACGTATACATTGCATTTGTTATTCCAACAGATTACATTTTATTACTAAATGCATTATAAATTCATTCCCGTAAATGGTGAACCACAAACATGTTGAGGTCTAACACAGCTAGTAACATACAAAGTGAGGCCCAAATGTTTTTAGACAACTGTTATTAAACACAGATAACTTCTTATATGGACATCATTTTTTTTTCTTCAAAATACATTCCTCCTTGTTTAATACACTTCTTTGCATGTTCCTTCAACGTCTTCATGCCATCCAGGAAAGCAGTTTTTGAAATGTTGTTAAGCTCCCTTATCACTGCACACTGCATTTCTTCCACTGTTTGAAAATGCCTGTCATTAGGTGGCCAGATCATAGGCGAAACACCATGTTTCGTCACCAGTAATGATATTTTCCCAAGAACGTTCATTTTGTCCCATTAAAAGAAGATCCTGGCAGTAAACAATGCGTTCTTGTTTTTGCTCTGTGGTCACGGTGTGAGGAACAAATGTGTGCAGTGACAAGGGAGCTTAAAAACATTTTAAAAACTGCTTTCCTGGAGTGCATGAAGAAGTTGAAGTGTTATTGATCAAGGAGGAATATATTTTGAAGAATAAAAATCATTGTCCATATAAGAAGTGTTTTATAACATTTGTCTTTTGGGTCTCACCTTATATAATAGGGTTAGCAAAAATAAAGATAGTCAAAAGTTAATTGTAGTTCTAAAATAATTTTAAGTTTTAAGAAAATTTAAAACCAGGTTACAGAGAAGTATAAGTGAGTGTTTTAATTTAATTTGTTTTCTTCAAATAAAAATCCATTCTTTACCCTACTGAAGTTGTTAATATTCGGCTATGCTACTTCAGACCTTGTCCCAGACATTTGGAATAAAAAAATGTTGGCATTTTTTCGTGTACTGAACCTGATTTTTTTATGTAACCTTAAAATAAATAAGAAAAAAATTGGAATGGCACGCAATGGGTGTCAAAAAATGGGGTAAATACAGCTCACAAAATCACAGAACCACAGCCAGAATGTAGAGAAAGAGTCAGACAAGCCAGACACAGTCAGAGTCCTGAAGACCTGAAACAACATGGCGACTGCCCTCTACTGGCCATTTCACAGCTGAAACAGTGCCGTGCCAGCCAATCAGGTAAAAGGACCTGGGGCCTCATGCTTAACGACGTGTGTATAATTCACACTAAAACATGGCGTACGGACAAAAGTCGAAATGTGCATAGGCACAAAAAAATTCAGTATGCACAAAACCGTGCGTCAGCCAACTTCCACACATTTCCATCCATCCATTTTCCAACCCGCTGAATCCGAACACAGGGTCACGGGAGTCTGCTGGAGCCAATCCCAGCCAACACAGGGCACAAGGCAGGAACCAATCCTGGGCAGGGTGCCAACCCACCGCAGGACACACACAAACACACCCACACACCAAGCACACACTAGGGCCAATTTAGAATCGCCAATCCACCTAACCAGCATGTCTTTGGACTGTGGGAGGAAACCGGAGCACCCGGAGGAAACCCACGCAGACACGAGGAGAACATGCAAACTCCACGCAGGGAGGGCCCGGGAAGCGAACCCGGGTCCCCAGGTCTCCCAACTGCGAGGCCACCGTGCCGCCACTTCCACACATTTCTGCTACATAAATCCTGGTCTGTGTGAAACGTAACACTCATGCATGCGCCTGCTACCCCTCCCAGACTCCTCCCAGAATTATGCCTCTTTCAATATGCAAATCAATATAAAAATTCCCTTAAATTCAGCGTTTTGTGAAAAGACAATGGCAAAAGCATGGGGAATAAAGAATGCCAAGTGGAGGCAAGGAAAAATGTACTATTTGATGGTTTAAGCAGTTATATAAACAACAAAAGAAAGTTGATCGAAACTTTAATGTCAACTTTAATCTTGAAATTTCCACTTTAATCATGTAATTTATTTTGTCATTAAAGTAGAAGGTTATAAACTTAATCTTAAAATCTTTTAATTTACTAGTTTCTCAAATCCCATCGTAGCTAAAATAGCATGTTGAATGCTTCACATTCTATGTGTTCTTCTATGTACTCTATGTGTATGAATCACTAATTGCTTCTTAAACGGGCTTTCTCTTACACTGACAGGACACATAATCCAATACATTCATGATATTACAGCTCTCTGAACAATTTAAATACTAAGATGTATACTTGATATCATTTTCATGATGAAATGATTTAAAGCATGTATTAAACATGGGGCCACAGTGGTGCAATGGTAGTGATGAGCTGGCGCCCTGTCCAGAGATTGTTTCTGCCTCCCGCAAGGTGCTTGTTGCGCTGTGCGTGACCCTCAATGAAATAATTTATTGCAACAGTATTGTCTCTTTCAAACATACTAATCCTGAATTCCTGTCCTTCTCTTTCTTTCTCCAAATACCCAATCGCCACACAATGAAATAATTTATTGCAACAGTACTATCTCTTTCAAACATACTAATCCTCAGTTCCTGTCCTTCTCTTTCTTTCTCCAAATACCCAATCGCCACACAATCAGCTCTGTAACATATGTCAAGCCATCTAAGCTTAGAACGCTGATTCTTCAAAACTTTAAAGGAACATTGAAATATCTTCGTAGTACATGTTTAATTATTCCATCTATCTATCCATCCAGTGTTGCGCCAGTCCCAGCAAGCATACATCATGAGGTAGGAACCATCCCTGAATGGGGCGCCAGTTCATCGCTACCGCTGTCCACCGTGTCCACACGTTTAATAACAGTACACAATATTTAAATGAATTTAAAAATTTATGTTTATAATGTTATATATATACTTTACTGCATTTCATCTGAAAAATAATATCAAGAGCTCCAAGAAGATAGTGCCTGGAAATGTAAATTGACTTAGAAGCCAGTTGTCATCATCTGTAAATACGCGCTCTTTTCTATTGAATTGAATTGAATTCCTTTATTGTTATTGTATGGTACAATGAGATTCAATATGCAACTCCTCCATAAACATATTTTCCTATAAATTGTAATATAACAACAAAAACAATAAAATTAATAGTAATAATAATAATAATATGAAAAAAACTGAAAAATATACAATATGAAAGCATAAGTGGCTCAGGTTGTGCATTACAACCGTAATGCAAGTTTACAGTGAGGTGATTGTACTTATAAGTACAAACAGTTCTACCAGGAGCACTTGATGGACAGATTGAATGCGTTTATAGCTCTTGGGATGAAACTGTTTCTGAACCGTGAGGTTCATGCAGGAAAGGCTCTGAAACATTTGCCAAAGAGAAGTTCAAATAGACTGTGCACATGGCTGAGGCAGTGTGTGCTAGAAGCTGTACCCTGATAATTCTGCTTTTGACACAATCTACGGTAGAGCTTTCCAAATTGTAGAATTGTGATTCCACACTCGGATGCAGTGGGTTAAAATAGCGGTGCACTAAGAGTAGCAACACCAAAGCAGCTATAGTAGTGCCATTCCATGCACCATTATATGGTTACAGGTTGATTACAATCGGATGCCTTAAACTAAAAAATGATATGCGGTTAATGCCAGTGTATTTGATAAAGCCACATCAGGGACGTGAATATAAAAAATAAAAGGAAGCCACCCAGGAACAGTAGCACTGCTTTGACGCTGGGTGCTGCCAGTTTGCAAAACCGAGCTGAAAACTTGTGTACCCTATGGTTTGAGCTTGATTGAAAATGTGTGTGGCCTTACGCCAAATTTAGCTTTTATACATTGTGATGTGAGCATGGAAACGGGCGTATGCAACATTTTTGTGCGTACGCACAGTTTATACAAAAGGCCCCTGATGATTTCAGTGCTCCTTTATCAGAGATGACCTTAGCTTGTTCTGTTATCAATAATGAAAATATTTTCTGGAATTGATCTATATAACAAATAAAAATATGTGCATTTGGAAGCATACTACTGGATGACTCGACATGTGGATTATGTAAAACAAGTAACGTGACATTTATTTCATGGCCTTTTTTGATATTGTTTAAGGCTGTCCATTGTTGGTCAACATTGATACATGTTTTATCAGAAATTTTGTTATCTGTGTTCTTTGTAGAAACATATTTTTTTCTCAACCATCAATACAGACTACATGAGGCAAGTAACATTTAAAAAAAATAAAATTATTCCTTTAAAAAAAAGAAAGCACACTTGAGTCAGGGATAAGACCCTGGCTGAACCATAACACCAGTGATGCACTTGCTAAAAACATAACATGGAACATACCACATAGTTTATTAGTAGCTAATTAATAAACGTCATTTTCCTTATAAAAGCAGTGAAGCGAACATAAAGGTTACAGTAACACTGTTAAAAATGAGGCAAACACCTCTAGCTGGATTCTTACAATTAATAATCCAATGCGCAGTCCTTTGACAGGTATGCCGTGGTCCCCTTTGAGATAACAGTTTTAAATACGTACAACAGTGCTTTGCCAATGCAGTGAAGAAAAGTCTACTTTATTGAGTTTAACTCAAACAAGCATTACTCTAGCCTTCAGAAATATAAAGTTATTTTAAACATTTTTGATACAATACAAAGGAACTATGCAGATAAATGTACGGCAAAGAGTAGATTGCTACCTGTATGTGTGTTGATTGAGAACAGTGACACAAAGAAATATCTAAGGAAAAAATTCACACAGCTCATCTGAAAGGTAAAATAATCATTTTAATTTGAACAGAATGAAATTTACATTAAATAACAGAGTTAGCATTGGAAAGTACAAAAGTTAAAAAGATCATTTTGCTTTTGAAACAATGTTTATCGAAGTTTGAGGGTGGGGCTTTGCAGCAGTGCTCGTCAATATATGTGTGTGTATCCTAATTTCATTTGTTTTCTCCAAACCCTGTGGAGTCACAAAGTATTCAGACCCCTTCACTTGACCTGATGTGAAAAGGCAAGTCATTCCAAAGCCTAGGAGCAACAACTGAGAACGCTCGGTCTCCCCTCGACTTCAGCCAAGATCTTGGCACTACAAGAAGTCATTGTCCAGATGACCTCAGTGCTCTTGGTGACACATAGGGCTGAAGGAGGTCACAGATATGTTTTGGAGTGAGACCATGCAAGTCTTTAAAAACAAACAACAAGATTTTTAAATCAATGCGTCACCACACCCGTAGCCAGTGGAGAGTGGCCAAAAGGGGGAGAGATGTAATCCTTTTTTCTTGACCCAATTAATAATCTAGCTGCAGCATTTTGAACCAGCTGAAGGCACGAAAGAGCAGATTTTGGCAGACCCACATATAAGGAGTTACAATAATCTAGGAGAGATGTAATAATGGCATGAATGAATGTTTCCAAGTCCTTCTGTGATAGAAAGGATTTTAGTTTAGGAATTTGCCTCATTAGGTAAAAGCTGGACTTACTGCCATAGAGATTTGTTTTTTAAAATTTAGTAATGATTTGAAGATGATACCTGACATCATTTTGAATCATTGCTGAAAAGGAGCCTAACTGAGTGCCGATTTCAAATGCAGATGTGGTTAAGACCAAAAATAATGACCAGTTTTATTTTTGTTTAACTATTAGAAATTTTGTCCCATCCAATATTTAATGTCCTTAAAGCATTTCAACAACTTTTTTACAGGTGAAGTGATGTCAGAACTAACTGAGGTATAGCTGCGTATCTTCAGCATAACAATGATACAAGAAATCATGTTTGTAAAAAATGGCCTTCAAGGGGAGCAGATAAAAGGAAAATAGAAGGGGAGTCAGGATAGAACCTTTTGGGATGCTTTGTGTGAGAGGAGCTGGCTGAGAGGAATTCCCATCTATGTTAACAGACATAGATCTACCTTTGAGGTAGGACTCAAACCATTTCAATACATAGCCTTGAATGCCTACTTCATCCTCAAGCCGTTTTAACAGAACCCCATGGTCCACTGTGTCAAGCGCCACACTGAGATTCAGTAAGACTAAGATTGCAGAAGAGCCTGACCATAGTCTCGTAAAAGTCTTTCTCCCGTGGAGTGACTGGGATGTTTTACTGAATAAGATCAAACAATGTTGCGTAGGGTGCAACAGGAGCGTCCACCTGCAGCTAAAGTCACTTCAATACACATGTAGTGTGTCAGCGTGCCCATGTCAATCAAACACAAGAAGCTCTGCAGTGTACTTGTGACTTTACGCTGTAGGAAAATAAGTAAATAAATCAAGGTAAATAACATTCGATCTGACTTTCATATACAAAGTACAGTGATGGAAAAAATGCGACAGCAGCTTCCACCTGCAGCTATAGACTCTTCAGTATGCGAGTGACTCTCCATGCTAGTGGTTAGATCTGGATGGTGTATGTGCACAAAAAGAAGTCAGAATGCATTCTAATACCATTGGTCGCGTACTAAAATGTTAGCAGGCACTTTTCATGGCATTGCACATGTACTTTGTCAGCATGCCTCTGTCGATGAAACACAGGAAGCTCTGTAGTTTACTTGTGACTTTACGCTGTAGGAAGATAAGTAAATAAATTAAGGTAAATAACATTCGATCTGGCTTTTATATAAATAACATATAAATGTTTTTTCATGTAAAGACCATCACAAAACATAATCACAAACTGGGCTTTGCCCGATATGATGGCGAGCTCTGTAAGCCGTGCTGTTTCGTTGAAGGACAGGTGTGGGGCAGGCTGACTGGCAGGATGACGTCGGACCTCGTCCTGCATCCAAATGGTGCCATCTTTCACCTTTACACCTGGTGCAGCTATGTTGTTCTTATATGTGAGTGGACGTTTCTTGCAAGGAGGGCTTCTGTTCTCTTTCTTCGATGTAGAACCCTCATCCTCATCTGAGTTCATAACTGCTATAGGACGACTTTATGTGAAAACAGCAGTGTCAGATTGGGGTGAGCGTGAACGTGACTGGGAGAATAAAACTGAATTTTAAAAAAAAATGCTAATCTTTACAAGAACCATAAATTTACAATGTCTGTTACAGACTCAAATCAAATATATGTTGTTTATTGTATACTAGTAACAATAACAGCAGCTCACTACTCAAAATCTTAATTCATGTAAAGTGGCCAGGCACAAACCTGCAACCTCTTGATTATGAGTCAGCAGTTCTTACCACTGCACGACTCAAGCAGTTGTATCAGTGTTGTACCCTAAACTGATTTCTTTTTCTTCGGTTATATTTTTGAATAAAAGCACATTAGTTTTGTTGTACGTGTACCTTTTGTGAAAGTGTTTATTTGATATTTGGACTTCAGTCTTCACATGTTATACACTTCATGTCAAGGATTTGTCATTTCTCCTAGAACATCCATCCACCCATCCATTATCCAACCTGCTATATCCTAACTACAGGGTCAAGGGGGTCTGCTGGAGCCAATCCCAGCCAACACAGGGCACAAAGCAGGAAACAATCCCTGGGCAGAGCATATCCTAGAACATGAAAAATGTTTGTGTTTTAGGTGTGTGTTCAACATTTTTTGCATTTCTCTCATTTCCTGTCATCCTACATTTATATAGATCGTTGTAGAAATGGAACCCACATGAAATGCAAGTGTTCCAAGCAACAATATATTATTTGTTCTATAAATTTCAGACACCTCACTCCCAGATAAACAAGGCTGATTTTTGCTTGTGCTGATCAACACATTTACAAAACAAAAGGCGCTAATGGAGAGATGCAAAGGAATTTAAGGTGGCCCGAGATTATGATTTTTTTTCGTGTGCTTCAGTGATTCTAGTGTTACATATCTAGGATCAGTGGTAGACCAAGATGAAGAATTAGATACAGAGACAACCCACAGAGTTCAGTGTGGATAGAACCATTGGATGAAGGTATTAGGAGTATTGTGTGATCGAAGAATTAAGGAGAAGGTTAAAGGTCAGGTTTTTAAGACAGTGATAAGACCAGCAATAATGTATGGAGCTGAGACATTGCCAGTAAAGGGAGTATGGGAGAAGAAGTTGGATGTGGCAGAAATGAGAAAGTGGAGATGAATGCATAAAGATACAAAGAGGACAGACTAAGAAATGAGACAATCAGAGGTACAACAAATGTGGGAGAGAAATCAAAGGAAAAACAAGAAAGTAGGTTTAAGTGGTATGGATATATGATGAATGAATATGTGGGCCAAAGAGTGATGGGAATGGAAGTCAGGGGCAGAGAAAGTGATGGAGGCCAAAGTGGAGGAAAACAGATAAAGTAAAAGAAGATCTGAAGAAAAAGGGTTTGACTGAGGAGGAGGTGCAAGACCAACCTGTTTGGAGAAGGCTAATCAAGCGCATCGACACCTCATAGAAGCTGGAGAAGGTGAAGAGGAAGAAGAAAAAGAAGTAATATTAGATTTTTTCTCTTTTTCAATGGACAGTTTTCACATCATTTTTCATTGTATAGCACTGGCCATCATTGGGTTCTGTCATATCACAAAGTTTATTCTCTCATTCTCCATGAAAGCATGAGACGAAACATTTTTCTCAGCCCTCACTCCAAACTACATTGGAGTATGTTACATATAAAAAACATCATTTTGGGTGGAGTACTCCTTTAATGCAAAATAGGTCATTCATGGTAGTGAAGCTTGTCCTGCTTAAAAAAAGCACTAATGAGAAAAGGGATTAATGTCAGCAACTTTGACATTTTTAAAAAATAATAAGAGACAAACACCTCCAGTGGGATTATTACAGTGAATTCCCCATCTCACAGTTTACTGGAGAGGCACACTGGGAAACTCCAGGAAAAAAATCATTTTAAACGCATACAGCAGTGCTTTGATGTTGTTATTAAAAAGTCTGCCCTCAATCTGTTTAAATGAGTGTAATTCAAGTAAGGACTATTGCTACCTTTAATAATAAGCACTTTATCTAAACCATTTTACAAGCAGTAACTTCACATCCATCAAAATAGTACACAGATGATAAAGACCATAAATGCGAATGAAATGACTGCTACCCGTGTATGAGTCAGAAGATGAGTGACACAAAGAATTAACTAAAAGGTAAATACATTTTTTATTTGTATGCACTGGAATTGAGATTCATAATAAGTTTAACAATGGAAAAAATGTCAAAAATCTTTTTAATTTGTATTGACATAAAAACTTAGGATATGGCAGAGGTGCAGGTCAACAACCAAAATGAGATATTTTCACCTTGTACTAGGCATTTGTTAGATGAAATTATATTTACAAATAAAATCTAATAAATGATTAATACTTAATAATTTAGTAAATACATTTATGCAAAGAAACAGACAAATCATAAGCATTAAAACACACACCTATGCATCATATAACTAAAGTGTAGTATTGGATTTTTATGGCTTTATCTAAAAAACTGTTTTTCTTATTTTTTGATTTCATGCAATACAGCTGATATACAAATTAGTAATTTTTTATGCACACCAACAAAAGCAGAGTACAATAAAGTAAAAAGATAAAGTACAAGATCCTTTAAGACATGATAAATGTCAAAGAATACAAATTTGATAGATAGAGTGTACATAAGAAAGCTGAAGTAGAGCATGGGAGGTGATGGACAGTGTGAGACCACAATGAGACAGTGGCATAATTAGTACAACAGATTTGAAACAAGTGTTTATTTTAAAGATGATTTGGCAGTATGAATCATAAAATGAAAAATAGTTGAGTTAATACATACAAATCAAAATAGAGAATATGTTTACCCTAAGGCAACTTAAATTACAACAGATACAGTGCCTTCAGAAAGTATTCAAACCCCTTCACTTTTTTCACATTTTGCTATGTTGCAGCCTTATGCTAAAATCATTTAAATCCATTCAGGATTCTAGACAGCTTTGATAATTTATTAAAAATAAAGTAATGACATATGCCATTGACACAAGTATTCAGACGTTTTACTCAGTACTTAGTTGAAGCACCATTGGCAGTGATTCCAGCCTGGAGTTTTCTTGTGTTTAACACAACAAGTTTAACACACATGGATTTGGGAATTTTCTGCCATTCTTCTCTGGAGAGCCTCTCAAACTCAGTCAGGTTGGGTGGTGACCGTCATTGAGTAGCAGTAGTAGTTAGGACTCTCCAGTGATGTTCGATTGGTTACAAATCCAGACTCTGGCTGGGCCACTTGACAACATTCAAAGAGTTGTCTCTAAACCACATCTATGTGGTCTTTGCTTACTGCTTTGGGTCATTATTGTGTTGAAAGGACAACCCTTTGCTCAGTCTGAGGTCCAGATTGCCATTGAGCAGGTCTTTATTAAGGATATCTCTTAGTTGCTCCCTTCAGCTTCCCCTTAACCCTGTTTATAATCAATAATACTTTGCATTTATATAGCGCTTTTCTCACTACTCAACGCGCTCAGCAATTGCAGGTTAAGGGCCTTACTCAAGGACCCAACAGAGCAGAGTCCCTATTGGCATTTTACAGGATTCGAACCGGCAACCTTCCGATTGCCAGTGCAGATCTCTAGCCTCAGAGCCACCACTCCGCCTGTTTAGTCTACCAGTCCCAGCTGCTGAAAAACAACCCCACCGCATGATGCTACTACCACCATTTTTCAGTTTTGGAATTGCATCACACAGGTTGCAAGCAGTGTTTTGTAAATGCATCGATCAGCACAAGCAGCAAGCAGCCTGCTATCCCAACCCTGTCAACACCATTGTTCATCTCGGGCAAAAAGTTCTCCCAGCTCAAGTGTGTTTATCTGCGTGTGAGGTCCTGTGAGTAGCATAGGGTAAATAATATATTGTCATTTAGAACACATGCATTTTATGTGTGTTCCGTGTCTACAACAATCAGAGGACAGGAAATGTGAGAAACGCAAGAAATGTTGAACAAATACCTAAAATAGACACTTTTTTCATGTTATAGTACTAACAACAAAATTTTGATATGGAGTGTATAATGTGTAAAGAATGAAGTCCAAATATCAAACAAACACTTTCACAAAAGTTACAAATATAACAAAACAAGTGCAATTTTATTCAGGAATATAACCGAAGAAAAACAAATCGGGTTAGGGTACGTTGCAGATATGACTTCTTAAGTGGTACAGCGATAAGAACTGCTAACTCATAATCAAGAGGTACCGGGATCAAACCCAGCCACCTTCCAGAATTACCGTTTTGAGTAGTGAGCTGTTCTTATTCTTACTATTGTACAATAAAAACACACATTTGTTTTGAGTCTGTAACAGCTGGTGTAAATTTTTGCTACTTGTAAAGGTTAGTGTTTTATTTTTTTTATTTATTCAGTTTAATTCTCTCAGTCACGCTTATGTTCACGCTCGCCCTGATCTGACACTACTGTTTTCAAATAAAGAAGTTTTATAACAGAGGTGAACACAGATGAGGATGAGGATTCTACATCGGAGAAAGAGAACAGAAGCCCTCCCCGCAAGAAACATCCACTCACATATAAGAACAACACAGCTGCACCAGGCATAAAGGTGAAAGATGGCACCGTTTGGATGCAGCCACACGTTGGGCGTCGTCCTGCCAGTCAGTCTGCCCCACACGCGTGACAAGCAAAGAAAAAGCAGGGCTTACAGAGCTTGCTACGGTATCGTGCAAAGTCCTGTTTGTGATTATGTTTTATGATGGTCTTTATATAAAAACATTTATATGTTACTTATATAAAAGTCAGATCGAATGTTATTTACCTTGATTTATTTACTTTTCTTCCTACAGCATAAAGTCACAAGTAGCTTGCAGAGCTTCCTCTGTTTGATCGACACAAGCATGCTCACAAAGTACATGTGTACTGAACTGACTTTAGCTGCAGGTGGAAGTGTCACACAACTGTTGTTACGGTTCTGCCTTTGTCCAGAAACGGTTTCATAAGCTTTATGACCTTAATCTCAGAAAGTCTTTCTCCCGTGAGGTGACTGGGATCTTTTCCTGAATAAGATCAAACACAGTTGCGTAGGGTGTGACAGGAGCTTCCACCTGCAAACTTCAAGAGATTTTTCCAATTATATTTTGCAACTATTGTGGATTTCTGTGCTAAAGTGTACCTTTTATCTCTTTTTTAGGTGAATCTGGGAAACAATGGGATGAACATCACTGTCATTGTTTCAGAGTTCATTTTGCAATGTGCCATCAATTCACAGCAGAGAAATCAAACAATCTCAGCCCTGATAATTGTGTACTTAGTCACCCTCTTTGGCAACCTGTTCGTGATTGTGGTCATTAAAAGTAATCATCACCTCCAAACACCAATGTATTGGTACATCGCTATACTGGCATTTATCGACTTGTTGAACAGTACTAATCTGATCCCAAAGATGGTGGCAGTAATTTTAAATTCATCTGTTATTTTGTATGGACATTGCGTTTTTCAGATGATTTTTCTATTCCATTTGGAAGTGGTGGAAGTGTTTCTCTTTGCACTTATGGCGTGTGACCGGTTTATAGCTGTGGTTCATCCATTAAGATATCCTGCACTCATTACAAAAAACTTTGTCTTCATTGGTGTCTTAATAGCAAATTTTGCTAGCATATTGATCCTCTTTCCATACATTTTTAATATTTCAGAACTTTCCTTCTGCCATACTAACTTGCTGCCATACTGTTTTTGTGATTATATTACAATGGTTCATATATCATGCAATGACAATCCCAAATATTTACTTACATCTTCCGCGGTTTCATTTATTAGTGTAGTGCCAGTAGCAGTCATTCTGTTTTCATATTATAGGATTGTCCGGGCAGCACTGAAGATCTCATCGGTGGATGGGAAAAGAAAAGCTCTCAGCACTTGTCTGACCCACCTTATAGTGATGGGTCTCTTTTATTTTCCGTTGATGATTTCATTTGTCCTACCAGGGATGGGAGTGCAACTATCTGCAGAATCTCACAACATAATGGTAATCATAGCTAGTATTGTACCCCCAATGATGAATCCCATAATCTACAGCTTCAGGAACCACGAAATAAAAATCATCATTTATAATATTTTGGCTTATAAGAAGTCTTGTTCTAAAATTAATGGCAATTGATAACAGCCATGTTACTTGAATCCATTTAATGATTCTTATGAACAAAAAATTATATCTTTTCCAGATTTTTAGGATCATACTTTCATCTATAAGAACGAGTAGTTTTTATTTTTTTTCCAAGTGTCTTTCTAGAAATATTCCTGGTTTGAATTCTTCTTTCCTCTTTAATTTGCACCAGCTATCCTTGAATACGTGATTCTCTTTCTCTAAGTGGCCACCTACATCAAGAATGACAATGTCAAGATTATACATTGGATGCAGAAAGTGTTCAGACCCCCTTTACATTCTGCATACTTTATAGTGTTGTATAATTTCTTTTAAATTTTTGCAGAAAAATCTACACTGCATAACCCATAACGACAAAGTGAAAACCTGTTTTCAGAAAGGTCTGACAGATTTCTTAAAAATCAAAAACTGAAATTTGCTTGTGCATCGTAAACATTTGTGGGTATAAGCTGCATTGCATTTTTCATTCCAACAGATGGTGTGTGAAAAACATTTAACACTGCTTTTATGAATCCCATCCCAAATGGCATTTATCAGACATATACATTACATTTGTTATTCCAACAGATGGCATTTTATTACTAAATTCATTACAAAATGCATTCCAGTAAATGGTGCACCACAAATATGTTGAGGACTAACACAGCTAGTAACATACAAAGTGAGGCCCAAAAGTTTTTGGACAATTGTTATAAAACACAGATAACTTCTTATATTGACATAATTTATTTTTATTCTTAAAATATATTCCTCATTCAATACACTTGTTTGCACGTTCCTTCAATTTCTTCATGCCCTCCAGGAAAGCAGTTTTTGAAATGTTGTTAAGCTCCCTTGTCACTGCACACTGAATTTCTTCCACTAATTGAAAATGCCTGTCGTTTGGTGGCTGGATCATACTAATGATATGTTCCCAAAAATGTGTGTCTTGTTCCATTAAAAGATTATCCTGGTAATAAACAACATGTTCTTGTTTCTGACCTGTGACCACGGTGTGAAGAACAAATGCAGTGTGCAGTGACAAGGGAACTTAAAAACATTTCAAAATCTGCTTTCCTGGAGGCCGTGAAGAAGTTGAAGTGTTATTGATCAAGGAAGAATGTATTTTGAAGAATAAAAATAATTTATGTCCATATAAGAAGTTATCTGTGTTTTATAACAGTTGTCGAAAAACTTTTGGGTCTCACCTTGTATAATAGGGTTAGCAAAAATAATCCATCCATCCATCCATCCTCTTCCGCTTATCTGAGGTCGGGTCGTGGGGGCAGCAGCTTGAGCAGAGATACCCAGACTTCCCTCTTCCCGGCCACTTCTTCTAGCTCTTCCGGGAGAATCCCGAGGCATTCCCAGGCCAGCCGGGAGACATAGTCCCTCCAGCGTGTCCTGGGTCTTCCCCGGGGCCTCCTCCCGGTTGGACGTGCCCGGAACACCTCACCAGGGAGGCGTCCAGGAGGCATCCTGATCAGATGCCCGAGCCACCTCATCTGACTCCTCTCTTAGCAAAAATAAAGATAGTTAAAAGCTAATTGTAGTTCTGAAATGATTTTAAGTTTTAATGACATTAAAAGCCAGGTTACAGACCAGTATAAATGTGTGTTTTAATTTAATTTGTTTTCTTCAAATAAAAATCCATTTTTATCCCGTTCAAGTTGTTGATATTCAGCTATGCTACTTCAGACCTTGTCCCAGATATTTGGAATAAAAAAAATGTTGGCATTTTCTTCATATAATGAATCTGATATTTTTTTAAGGTTAGATTTAAAAAAAGAAAAAATGGAAGGCACGCAATGGGTGTCAAAAAATGGAGTAAATACAACACAAAAAACAGAACTCTTCAGAGAGCTAGATGGACAATCTATCATGATCACCTCACAAATACAACAGAACAGTACAAACACATTTGTTCTTACACAGCACTCCTCACCAAGTGCAGGCACAGAGCAGCATAACAACTCCAGAGGCAAAATGCAAGAATAGATGAAACAACTCACTAAATGCAGACTAGCACATATGAGGATACAGATTTTTTCAAATACATCAAAACCAAAGTAGAAACTAATGAACATAAATGAAAAACAACAACATCTGTCCATCAGCTCATTGTAGAACCACAGCCAGAATGTGGAAAAGGAGTCAGTGAAGCCAGACACAGTCCGAGTCCTGAAGACCTCAAACAACAAGGCGCCTGTCCTCTACTGGACATAACAAGGCTGAATCAGTGCTGGGCTGGCCAATCAAATGAAAGGACCCAATGATTTCAGTTCTCCTTTATCTGAGATGACCTTAGCTTGTTCCATTATCAACAGCATTTTCTGGAAGTGGTGTATATAACATGATGTTAGTAAACATAAAAGCATTTGGAAGCATACTGCTGGATGACTTGACATGTGGATTATGTAAACATGACATTTTTTTCTTGGCCATTTTTGATATTGTGTACTGCTGTCCATTGTTGGTCAACATTGATGCATGTTTTATCAGAAATTTTGCCATCTGTGTTCTTTATAGAAACAGTAGCTGTGTCAGAAAAAAAATTGAAATTCAGAGTCAGTAGTTTCATTTTGCGGACGTGCTCACCCCCTTCGTCTACCGGCTGCTAAGCGAGTTTCTTTCTCATCAAAGGTTTTGTTTTGCCTCACTTTTGTATTAGCGGCTAAGCGAGTTTGTTTTTTCTCGGCGGTTTCACTTTGGCAACTGAGTCGCTTTCTTTCAACTTAATGCTGTAGCCTCGTACTTCTTTCTTCTCCCAACTCGTTAACTAGGGGCTGCCTTGCCTGATCTTTGTGCTTCATCCTGTAGACTCGCACTTCCCGGCAGACAGACAGACAGACACACTTCCATACGTAGACATTTACATATAAGATCATACTGACTAATAAGGTTAGCATAGGAAAGCACAAAAATTTAAAAGATTATTTTACTTTTGAAATAATGTTTATTGAAGTTAGAAGGTGGGGCTTTGCAGCAGTGCTCGTCAATATATGTCTGTGTATCCTAATTTCATTTGTTTTCTCCAAACACAGTGGATTCACAAAGTATTCAGACCCCTTCACCCGATTTTGCTTAAGATGTAATTTGAAATGAATACATTTGACGCTTTTGTCAATCAATCTATACTCAGTAATGACAAAGTGAAATTATATTTTCAGAAAGGTTTGCAGATCTCTCTAAATAAAATAAAATAAAAAAATCTTAGGAAGGAGACGAGGTGTGATTTTTTCAGAGAGACACTTTCACTTCAGACAAGACTTTGTGCCAAGAGATTTAACCAGGCCCGGGGCCGGAAATAAAAGACAAAGAATAGATGACAAAGTAGAATGTTGTAAAGAATTCAAAAACGTTGGAGCGATACACAGGCAGAGCAGGTTAGAGCTAATGGAAGTACGAAAAATCAAAAGTCTCAAGAAAATGATAGTAAAGATTGCATTAGCGCAAACAAAAGGAAATTAATACTCGGTGAAATAACGGAACTGTGAAAAGAGATTGAATATATTATTTGGATTTAAATTTTAAGTCAGAGACTTGTAGATCGTCTAATTCGTGTTGCCATCAGGGAAAAGTAGTGTTTCTTCCCAATGAAGAGGCGTATCCGTGAGAATTAAAAGATTTGTTGTTTGGTGAATGAAGCGCAGGCATGGAGGTTTGCAAGCAAAGTGAACAGGGGGCGAAGCCCCCTAGTTTATCAAAAATTAAAAACTGAAATCTCTCCTTCATACAAGTATTTGAACCCTGCGTTGTGGCACTTCAATTTGTGCTCAGGTGCCTCCTGTTTGCTTTAATTCTCCTTGAGACATGTCTCAAAGTTCATGGGCAAACCTAAACTGATTGGACATCACTTAGAAGGGCACACATATACCCTTCTATACATGTGTATAGAAGACCCCACAATTTGCACTGCATGTCAGGACAAAAACCAAGCCATGAAGTCTAGGAACTCTTATAGAGCTCCGCTGTCAAATTATGGTGAGTCACAAAGCAGAACAAGGGGAAGAACAACCATTACAGCAGCACTGCACCCATTAGATGTTTATGGTCCCCAGATGGAAGCCACCTCATATGACAGATACTCCGGATCTTTCCATCTTTTCCTACTCCTTCCATGCTATGGACAGTGAAGGACACTGTTGTGGTAACTAAAGGGGCGCACCCCACCACTTCCCAAAACCCTAGGGCCTCATATGGGCTTTGACTGTCGCTGAAGATAAGGACAAATTTTGGAGTAGCATATGCTTCCATTCGCATGCCATCGTTTTCAGGGACATCCTTGTATTTTCCAGCAGGACAACATCAAATCACATTCTGCCTGGGTTACAAGTTCATGGTTGTATAAGTGGCCAGTGCCGATTCAGGACTAGCCTGCCTGCAGTCCTGACCTGTATGGAGCATTATTAATTGCAAAAAATGGCAATGAAGGCTTTGTATAGATGAAAACGTGCGTAATCGATGAATGGGCGGAAATTCCATCTAGTAAACTTAACCACCTTGTGTCCTCTGTGCCCAAATGGTTAATACATGCTATTAAAAAAAACAGAGAGGTGACACACTGGGACACACTCGACTGGCCCAACCTTTTTGGAGTGTGCTGGCAGTCATCACATTTGACATGTGTGTCTTTGGGATTTAGGAGGAAAACCAGAGAGCCTGGAGAAATAAACACTTAGAAATGGGGAGAACTAGAGCAACCAAGCTGGGATTCAAAAGAACCCTCTTTGTTTTGAGAAATTTGCCCAATCTTGTTGACGTTTTGGTCTTAAATTCTAATGAAACAGCATGACCTCCGGTTAGCACCCATGGCAACCCGTGATTACGTCTAAGTGTTCAAAATAGTCTCATTCTTATAAATTAATTATAGAAGTCTGTAAAAAAAAATTAGAGTGAAACTGTAATCCCTAATGCAAGATAAAACTAGGAAAAACAAGAAATGTATCAATTTTAGTTATCATTATGAAAGTGTGATGGGATATTTATGGCTAGGAACACCAAGTGCAACCATCGATGGCAAGCAGTGAATGGAAATAGAAAATCATTAATTATGGAAAATCAAAACAAGTACTAAAATTGATTTAAAAAAATTATGATTTTATTTTTAAATATTTTAATGACACCCTCTTTCTTTGATAATTTATAACATTTTCACACCCACTTAATCCACTTTAGGGTAAGAAGATGCCAGGGATTTATCCCAGCTGCTTCATGCATAAGGCTGGAACCAACCCGCTGTTGAAAGCACATTTAAACATACATTTATTGGACTTTGTTATGTTAGGTAGAATGCCCAAAGGGGACTGGGCGGTCTCGTGGCCTGGAACCCCTACAGATTTTATTTTTTTTCTCCAGCCTTCTGGAGTTTTTTTTTGTTTTTTCTGTCCACCCTGGCCATCGGACCTTACTCCTTTCTATGTTAACTAATGTTGTCTTATTTTAATTTCTTATTTTGTCTTTTACTTTTCTTCTCTTCATTATGTAAAGCACTTTGAGCTACTTTTTGTATGAAAATGTGCTATATAAATAAATGTTGTTGTTGTTGTTGTTTTAATAATTTACAAATTAATATAATAATTTCTGTTGACTGATTTTCTGAAACTCCTGAAGCAAATCCTAGCAGCCCTGATCAAAAGAATAAAATCAACTATGACTAAACAGTCAGTTCACCTAAAGACGGGACAGTTTACGGTCTAGATGACACTGGGATACAGTTTCACAAAGCTGACACTAAAATTTATTTCACAGGTGATTTTGCAGTTGTGGAATGCAAAATTCAGTAAAAACTTTATTTGGGGTTTTAGATTAGATTAGATAAACTTTATTAATTCCATGGGGAAATTCAGATGCATATAGCAGCATAAACATAAAAAACAATGATACAGAATCACAGACCAGATAATACAGCCAATCAATCAATGGATAAATAAATAAATAAATGAATTGCCTGATAACAGTGGGCACAAAAGAACCTCAGAGGTGCTTCTTAACACACCATGGTGGAATGAGCCTGGAGGGGATTGAAGGGCTTTTTCATGATGGCATCTAATATTGCCATCATTCTCTTTTTCATAGCAGCTTCTAGTACAATCAGAGTTCGCCCTGATAATTTTGTTCAGGAATTATGCTTCTTTTGAGCTCAGGTTGCTTCTCCAAGAGTGCGTCTTAAAACACCACACTGGCTACTATGGACTGGTAGAACATTTCCAGCAACTTGCTGCACACCTCAAAAGACCTGAGCCTCCTGAGGAAGTCCAGTCTGCTCTGGCACTTCTTGTCCAGCACCACTGTGTTGTCAGACCAGTCCAGTTTGTTGTTCATGAGAATCCACAGGTAAACCTGCAGTTGTGCACCACTTCCGTGTATTCACCCTGGATGGTGACTGGTTTCAGAGGTTCTTTGGCATGCTGGAAGTCCTCCAGCAGCTCTTTTGTCTTGCTGATATTGAGTTTCAGGTTGTTGTTCCTGCATCACAAGATGAAGTCCTCCACAACCTTGCTGTATTGTGCAAAACACCTCGTACATCTACAGCAAACCTTTGACACCTTCTACATTCTATAGCAAACTCAACATTTTTGCTGATCTTGACTTGCAAATGGTTCTCCGTGTACCACAAGACAAAGTCCTCCACAACTTCCTCCCAACCTTAACAATCCCAATGTACGAGAAGAGAATAATTGCTAGAGGACCTATGCCAACCATAGTGACTGTGGATGATAACGTCAGTAAATATTTTTGATCTTCATTATAAGAAACATGCACCATTGTAACATAGTCACAAAGACAGTAAGGCAGCACATTACTGTTTTTGTGACTATCTCCGTTACCTTGTGACTTATCTCTGTTATTAATGAACTGACTGCTGTACCATTTATTGCCAGAATTTTGCAGTATTGGTCTATACAAATATGATAAATAACCTCTATCAAAACTCATAAAAATGTAAAGAAATGTATTAGAAAGGAATGTTTTTATTATCAACAGTAACTCTGTCAAAAATGTAAGGAGACTGTTAATTACTTAATATAGGTTCTATTCAATAAGGGCACGCACAAGAAGGCGACCTTCAAAAGGGTGACCTCAATTGAGCGCCGAATAAAGGCGCGCGTAAATAAAGGCGAGCTTCAAAAGGACGACCTCAATTGAGTGCCGAATAAATGCGCGCGCAAATAAAGGAGCGCTTTAAAAGGATGACCTTCAGAGCGAATTAAATTAATTGTCCTTGATTATGCTAATAGTTTTATTCGCCGTGCCCAATTGAGGTCGCCCTTTTGAAGGTCGCCTTTATGTGCACGCCCTTATTGACGGATACCCTTAATATACATCAGCAACACTAAACTTTTCCATGTTAATGAGAATCCTAGAAGTATGGCACCACACAAAAGCACATGTGCAGTCAATATAACGCATGTCTCCCATGGTTGTTGCACACAACACTTTTGTTTTTTGTACACTAGTTTGCACTCATTGGGTGGAACAATGTCCATGTAGTGCTGTCCTGACAGTTGGAACAAGTCGGATGCCTTGTGATGAAGAAATGCCTTCAGGGCAGCAAACCACAGGCTACAGGTTTCACATCATCCAAGTGATTGTCTTTATCTTGATCACTGTCATTATCATCAAAATATTCTTGTTCCAAAATATGTAGTTGTTTCAAAACATGAGCAGCTTTATACCTTTTTGGCGATGACATAACTACAGACTATTTATAGCATTGTTGAGCAAGCTGTTGAGTCCAAAAAAAAAATTCTATGGCTATCCACAAGATAACTGAGACATGGCAGCAAAGCTCAGCACCAAGATGGCTAGGTCTACAGTGGCTGTATACTGGAATACGAGTTATGTTGTACGTCACATTTTAACAGGCTCAATGAGGTATGACTTAACTTGTACCTCACATTCTATGTGTTAAACACTAAATGACAGGCCAACACATGCAGAATTAATACATGAAAACGCTTCCAGACAACAATGAAACATCTTTCTTCTTGTATGAGTGGCATGAATTTTGCTGGAAGAGAAACACAATTTAATTTGCAGATTTTTTTGCGAGGTGACACAGTAAGTTTTACTGTGAACTTAATTTTGTCAAATCATTTTAGTCATCAGTAGTAACTAACCAATTTGATCTTATCAGCTTTGCATTTCAGGAGGAAAATGTAGTAGCAGATGTAACCCTCCTGGGCGCAGTGTTTCTGGAATTGAAAGGCAGCCAACACCACCGACCCCTGTGCAACTCTGCCATCCAACACTTTAATTTGTTCTTTTCATAATAATTTAATGTGGGCAGGTTTGTCACTTTTGTTGGGGATCTCCTTCAATGGAATGACATATTTAATTCTATGTATTCATTAAATTATATTTTCTAAATTTTCATTGTCACACTTTATGTACCTTCAAGTGTCGTTTTCCTCCCTGATTAATTAGTTCACTATAATGCTTATCGAAATCTTGACACATTTTTAGAAAAAAACATTTTGAGAATGCTCATTTTTATATCATGGTTTCTAAAGCTATAGATGATGGGATTCATCATGGGTGGCACCACATTGGCTATGATTACCATTACGCTATACGCCTCATTAGACAGCCTTATTCCAATACCAGGTAAGCCATATGACACCAAGAGTGGGAAATAAAACAGGCCCATTACTATTAGGTGGGTCAGGCAGGTACTGAAGACTTTTCTTTTCCCATCCACTGAGGAGATCTTTAATGCAGCCTTAACAATCCTAATGTACGAGAACAGAATGATTGCTAGGGGGACTATGCCAACCATAGTGACTGTAGACGATAACGTCAATAAATATTTGGGATCTTCATTACAAGAAACATGCACCATTGTAACATAGTCACAAAAACAGTATGGCAGCAAATTACCACGGCAAAATGAAAGTTCAGCAGCAAAAAACATGTATGGGAGAAGGAGCACAATGCTGGTGATATTAAGCAGCAAGATGCCAATCCAAACCACCTTGTTTGTAACGAGTGTCGGGTATCGCAACGGATAAACCACAGCAACATAACGGTCACAGGCCATCAGTGCAAAAAGAAAAGACTCGCTCATTTCCAAGTGGCACCTTAATATCATCTGAAAAAAGCAGAGCCCATACAAAATAACAGAGGAGTCTAAAATAACAGCCACCATTTTTGGATTGACATTAGAGCTGTTTAGCAAGTCAAAGAATGCCAGTGTCCCGATAAACAAGTACATTGGCGTCTGGAGGTGACGATTACTTTTTATGACCAATATGACCAACGTGTTTCCAAAAAGAGTTACAAAGTAGATAAATATGAGGACAGAGACTGTTTGGCTCCTCTGCTGGGAATCGATTGCACAATGAAGAATGAATTCTGAAACAATGACAGTGTTGTTGTTCATCGTGCCACTGCTCAGTATACCCTGAAAATAAAAAGAGCATATTTTAGCATTCACATTTTAACAAATAAATTATTCATTAATGTATACCCACTGAGCCAAATTTAGAGTCTCAAGTTAACTCACTGTGTCTTTCTTTGGAATGATGTGCGGAAATTATGTTGGAGGATTTGAAGATACAGTGGAACCTCGGGTCACGACCGTAATTTGTTCCAAAACTCTGGTCGCAACCCGATTTGGTCATGACCCGAACTAATTTCCACCATAGGATTGTATGTAAATACAATTAAGCTGTTCTAGACCGTACGAATTGTATGTAAATATATATATTTTTTAAAGATTTTTAAGAACAAAAATAGTTAATTATACCATAGAATGCACAGTGTAATAGTAACCTAAATGTAAAAACATTGAATAACACTGAGAAAACCTTGAACACAGAAAACTAACATTGCAAGAGTTCACGCTACAGCCTTACGAACCGCTTGCTGTAAACACTTTTTTTAATGAGTTTTAAGCACAGGGAAAAAATGAAAATTTGAAAAATCCTTAATTTATACAAAAACAAACCATAAACAACCAAGAAAACTAACCTTGCATGAGTCGAGTTCTGGCATGAAGGAAGTGAGGAGGAAGAACTAGCCACTCGTAGAAGGATAGTTTTGCAGCAAATCGCCATGAATCTTCCTGGCTTTCTCACATAACATCACCTCGCTTACGCTATCCCCTGCAAGTTGCTTCTTGTTCAACGACACTAGCAACAGTTTTTCCACCTCTTCCAGCACTTGAGGCCTCTGCTTGGTTAACACTGTAACTCCTTTTGCAACATCAGCTGCTTTAATGGCCTCTTTCTGCTTTAGAAGTCAAAATCGTAGATTTTGACCTCTTGTACTTGACGGCAAGATCAGTAACACGAACGCCACACTCATACTTTTCAATAATTTCTTTCTTTAATTCGATTTCAATTTTCTTCAAACCTTTCTTCTCTGCTTAGAGGCCATGATTAATTGCAAAATTAATGCAAAAGCACACGAAATAGAGCACAAAGAGTTCACAGCGAATGCACGCATATCTGACCGAGAACAATGTACAGGGAGAGACTGAAGACGTGCGGAAATCATCGGCGCTTACGAACCGGAAGGGAAACTGGCTTGTTCGTCACCCGAGTGTGTGGTCGTGAACAGATGCAAAAGTTTGGTGAACTTTTTGTTCGTAACCCGATTTGTACGTGTTCCAAGACGTTCGTGACCACTGTACATTGATAGATAGATAGATAGATAGATAGATAGATAGATAGATAGATAGATAGATAGATAGATAGATAGATAGATAGAACTTTTTACAGAACTTTTTACAGAAGCTCTTTAAATAAATAAATATACATAGACACACGATATGGCCTGAACACACAGTAGAATGACTAAAACGGAAGAAAATTAAAAAAGAAATAAACCCTCTTGTGGTTGACTTGGCAGTCCCAGTCCCAATGAGGTGCTGTACAGGCACATTGCTGTTGGTATAAAGGAGACCCTGTAATGTTTTTTGACACACTTCTGCTGAATAATTTGTTGGCTGAAAGTCCTCAGTGTCAGTGTATCAGAGAGAGGGTATGCAGCATTGCTGATAATGGCATTCAGTTTTGTTTTAATTCTCTCCTTTGCTAAGACCTCCAGGGAGTTCAGAGTGTGTCCTATAAATGTACTTGCCCTTGTAATTGACTAGTTGATTAGGTGGTCCTCTCCTGAAGTGATGTTACGAGCCCAGCACACCACACTGGCCATCACTGAGTTGCAGAAGATGTGAAGGATCTCACTTCCCACATTGAAGAAACACAGTCCACTAAGGAAAAAGAGCATGCTCTGCACTTTGTTACGTAGTTCCTCTGTGTTCCAGGACAAATCCAACCTGTTATTGATGTGGACCCTAAGAACTTGTAGGAGTGAACCACCTCTGCGTCTATTCCCGGAATAGTGACTGGACATAGAGGCTATTTGGTGTGGTTAAAGTCAAAGACCAGTTCCTTGGATTTGGTGATGTTAAGATGCAGACAACTGTCAAAGTTCTCCCCCTGATTCCTCTCCTCTATCTCATCCCCTTTATCAATACTTCCCATAAGTGCAGAATCCTCTGAGAATTTCTGCACATGACAAGACCTTCTGTTATGTTTATAGAGTGTATAGAGTGAAAAGAAGAGAAGGCAGGACTGTTCCTTGTGATACTCCAGTGTTGCTCACACAGTCCTTATGACTCACAAACTGTGGTCTGTCTGACTGATAGTCCATTATCCAAACACTGTAGGCTTATCCACCTGCATATCTCTGATTCTCATAAGAAAGAGCACTGATGACTTCAGTTCTTTATTTTTCTTTCTTTGCAATTCTTAAAGTATTGAATACTATTGTTAATTTGAATTATATTCTTGATATTTGTCTGGCGTTCATTGTTTGTGCAGTTGGCTGCCATGATTATTGGTTATGATCTCACTGATGATTAACATCAGGACGAGTATTCAGGAATCGATTATTAAACATGGTAACATCGGTTACATGGAGCTAATACAACCGTCACATCTACATAAATGAGGAATGACTAAATAAAAAAAACTAGAAAACAGGGATGAAGAGGATGTGTTCACATCAGTGGTAAACACCATGGCCATTGACCTCTGCCCAGCATTTTTCTGGTGTGAACGTGCTAGACAATGAGCTAAATAACATTCATGCAAGACTAGCTTCATGAAGAGACATCAGAATCCTCTGCTGTTTTTGTGAAATATGGTTAACCACTGAAACACCAGACACCTCAAAACAACAAAGTTTTGTAATGATCAGACTAAAATGGCAGGTAAAAGAAGAGGAGGCGAAGTGTATTTTTTGGCAAACAATGCACAAATATTAGAATTTTCTCTAAATATGGCTCACTATTGATGAGAGAATCGATTCGTAAGAAACTGAAGTTGAAGCAAAACTCAATTGTTCACTTTACTAGAAAGTTCACAAAACAAAATGGTGTTTTTGATTCTAGCAACATACCTGCCACTGACACAAGAAGAAAGGTGTTAAGTTTCTGCTTGGAATTATTTACTAAATGCTGACGTTCTTTCTTCTATGGGAAACGAAACATCTAGCGCCACACATCTGGCATATCAGTTTGTTGTTCTTGGAAACAAATACATTTTTCAAAAATTAAAATTTTCTCTGTTACTTCACCGTTAAATTAGTGCAAATGCTCAGTCATAACAACAGATTAAAAGCAGAACCAAACACCTTGATGTTGCAATTGTGCAGCTCACATTTCGTAAACTTTGCTTCATAAATACAGAATATCTGATTGGTCTGATAAGGCCCACTTTAAATGGAATTGGTATGATTGGTGGGTTTTTAATTAAACTGAAGTATGTCCACTGCAAAGGGCTCTTTATACAACGACTTGCATTGTGCTCTGTCAATTAACTGAGGAATGAGTCATGTCTAAAATATGAAAGAAATGAGCATTTTTAAAGAAATATATCGGGAGATCAAAATTGGCCAAGAAATACGCAACTACTCCAGGCAACACAAGGCACCTGGTAATCCTAAGAATACATTTCATATTGAAATGTAAACTTTTGTTTTTCCGTGCCAGTTCATGCAGTGTTATTATTACAGGCTGACTTATTTATCACATTTATATAGCAACCTTCACAACAATTTTATACAAAGAATGTAGCTCATAGTACTTTACAAGATGTTATAAAACAGATATATAATTAATAGTAGCGACAACTATATGCAAAATCATATTGTAAGTCTCTAATGACATTACAGGAGGAATAATACAACACAAATTACACTCTTAAAAATCCTGGCTCTTTAATGGCACCTAATGGTTCTTCAATGGGTTGTGTGGTTCCTGATAGATCTATTGTTTGGCCAAACACCATTTCATTCTGGGAAGTGTTCTCTGCATATGAAGTTGATTGTTTGTGCTTTAAAAAGCTTTCTTATATGTTGAAAAAACTGAAATATTTCAATGTATGGTAGGCTACCTAGCAGGACACTAACAGACCGAGACCAGTTGGTATTTTACAGATCCGTTACTACTGTATCTATTCACAGTTATTTACTATATGAAGCATTCTACGGGTCAAAACAAAATAAGGTTCTTTCAGGAAACTTCATGTGGATGGGAGTTTTGGCAATCAAAGGACCCAACCATATAAAATTTCCAGAAAGAATCTTTATTTGGATCTGTAACCAGCTCTATATGGTAAATAACTATAAACAGATGGAAACAGATTTGTGAAATACCAGTAAGTTGTGATCTGAAAGGGACTCATGCTGAATACATTGACACCGGCCATGTCCAGGTTTTCTTAATTCTCTTAGTGTCCTGCTAGGTAATCGTACATTAAAAAATTACAGTTTTTTTCCCCCACATAGAAGAGTTTTTCAAAGTACAAAGAACCAATTTCATATCTAGAGAACACTTCCCAGAATGAAATGGTGCTTTGTCAAGCAATAGTTCTTCGTGGAACCACACAAGCCAATAAAGCACCATTAAATGCCAGTAAAGAACCAGGATTTGCAAGAGTATACAGTACAATTCAAAATACCAAAAAACCTCAGAAAAATCTTTATTTTTACTAATTATCAGCCATTATATTATCACAAATAATAACATTCAGATGCTAAATATTTCTACATACTGTATTCCTCAAAATGTTGTTTTCTCAATGACTAAAGTGGACCTAAATGAAAGGCTCAGACTGTCTTTCTGCTCAATCACCACAGTGTCACAGTGTACATCACCTTACCTTCTGATGAAGCGAGTTTTCAAATTCTTATCTTTGATTCACTTTTTTCTTCTTGAATGTCTTTTTAGATATCTCACAGAATTTAAACTTTTCAGAAGCAGTCCCTAATTTCACATATCCCATGTGTCACCCAAACAGACATCAATTCTTTTTATCACCAATTTAGATTTTGATCGTTCTTTTATCTTTCGCATTGAATTTCTTAACTAACAATACTAAAAAACATCAAAAACACACTCTGTAGTATCAGAGGGCACCTACAACTCAACTTCAGCATCGTCTCTATAGCTGCAAGTTATTTAAATCAATTTCCTCCAGTGGCTGCGCATGACATCTGTTACAAAGGGGATTAATTAGACGTGTTTGCTACTAATTAGGCTGGTGCAGCAGTTTAGTACATATATTCATAGCTTCTTTTTTAATAAAATGTATTTTAATTTCAGTAAATTTACTTTCATGGTCCAAAGATTTTAATGAAAGTGGCCTCTTTATAAATTCAAAGTAAGTATTGTTAAACTGATTATGACGACAAAGAATTTTTTTTTTCTTTGTAAGCCTGGCCCTGGGAAATCAAAGTTCAATAAAGGAAGAAATGACAGACTTCTTGATACATATTGTGTAATTATTTTTTTGGTTTGGTTTTATTTGTTCAGCCTTATGTTTCTGAGTATACTGTCTTGTAAGTACAGTGTCCTCACAAACTATTCAGACCCCTTCAGCCTTCTGCTAAAATCATTAACTATTTTTTATTCCCTCATCAAGCAACACTCAATACACCAGAATGACAAAGCAAAAATGAGGATTTCAGGAAAATGTGTGAATATTTTTCCTGGGGGGATAAGTTTTTGGAACAAAACACACCCTGAGGTCTTTCTCTATTTGAAAGGTGATCTAACTCTAAACACAGTTAAAATATCCGATTGCGCCACACAGTTTTATTAAGAGACTGGGAACTCTTGAGCTATACAGATAATAGCACACAGGTTTCTTTAAATTGGGCGGTGAGTAAACACACAATGAAAGACATGACAGCAATTTCAGGAAAAGCAACAGTGACTTGTATTACACAAGACAATACAAAGTACACCAAGAAGATAAAAGAACATAAGAATCTAAAAATATCAGGATTGAAAACCAAAAAGCAGAGTCCACACTCTAAAAGTCCATTAAAAACATAAAAGTGGAGGATACAACCTTTAGTGGTGTGGAGTCCAGTTTGCACATTGTGTTACCAGAACAATTAATCGTCCACCACGGATACACTCTGTTCGCTGTACACTTCTTTCCCAATAGAAGTTTTGCCAAATTGTTGAATCACAGTCGGCATCTCTTCTTCGTGGAGTGAGTATTCTTTTCTTTTTTTCACTTCTGGGCTCCTTGGGTTGCTACGATGACCTATGCACACCTCTCTTCTCGATCCTTTTGTGATTCTTCCCTCTTTCGCTGGACCCACAACCTGCCATCTCTCTGGTGGAACTGTCTCTTCCTCCCAAGAGGTAGGTGTTGCCGTCCGTGTGCCTCACGTCCTGTCAGCCATGTACCCTCGTCTGCATGCAAGCCTCTGTGCTCTGTGAGACTGGTCTTGGCAGCGTTTTCAGTGGACCATCCCTCACTCTAGGCCATCTCCATACCACCCACTGCCCCAATGTATATATCTGCTTCAGTATCTGCCTAGATCAACATGACGATGGATAAAACAATGGTACACGCCAATTTCCTGGGCTTGATAAATAATGTAAACACAGGTTAAACAAAAAGTATTGTTGCCAACTATCAAGCAATACACATATGCTGATTAGAACCCAATGTCCCCAGACATGTTAATTTTCAAGCCAGGTAAATACAAACTTTTTCCAAGGAAGCAGGCAGTTCTGTTATCACAGTACAGTATGTATGCTTAAAGCAGCTGCAAGACAGGTAAATATCTGCGTCCTGTAGACTGCCATCACAGTAACTTGTAACACAATCAGGAGATTTGCCTTTCCACCTATCACCCCTGTCCCAACATTAGGTGCTTTTACGTTTAATGTTTACATATTTCTTTGTCTACGAGAAAAAAAAACAACCAGCGTACAAAAATGTTTCCCTCTGACACCTACACAAATTGAGAATCTGTGCAAAATTTAGTAGCGATAAATTCAGAAGTGTTGATTTGCATAAGGGCGGCATGGTGGCACAGTGGTAGCGCTGCTGCCTCGCAGTTAGGAGACCTGGGTTCGCTTCCCGGGTCCTCCCTGCGTGGAGTTTGCATGTTCTCCCCGTGTCTGCGTGGGTTTCCTCCGGGCGCTCCGGTTTCCTCCCACAGTCCAAAGACATGCAGGTTAGGTGCACTGGCGATTCTAAATTGGCCCTAGTGTGTGCTTGGTGTGTTTGTGTGTGTCCTGTGGGGGGTTGGCACCCTGCCCGGGATTGGTTCCTGCCTTGTGCTCTGTGTTGGCTGGGATTGGCTCCAGCAGACCCCCGTGACCCTGTGTTCGGATTCAGCGGGTTGGAAAATGGATGGATGGATGGATGGATGGATGATTTGCGTAACAGATTAAGACACAAACAAACATTCAGTCGTATATATTTTATTTTTGACTTTCTTCGTATAGATCCTTAGGTACAGTGAATTCAGAAGGTTTTCAGACCCCTTTATTTTTTCACACTTTTTTATGTTGTAGCCTTGTGCTAAAATCATTTCAATTATTTTTTTTTTCCCACCTCAAGAAACACTCAGTATCCCAGAATGACAAAGCAAAAACAGGTCTTTTCCAAATGTACTAAAAATACAAAACTCAAATATCCCATTGACACAAGTACTCAGACGATTGAAGTTTGGCTCAGGTGCATCCCATTCTCTTGATCATCGTTACGTGCGTTTACATGCACTTCAATAACCCGGTTACTCACAGAAACCTGATTTCTAACATGCCATGTAAATCCTTATTCTGGTTAGACTTAGTCGAGTTATTGGCCTCTGAGAAACCTAATTAACAGAAGTAGATTTCTCCATGAATAATCTGATAATGTGACCATGTAAACCCTTAACCAAGTTACTGTTAAGGATAATGTAGTCTGTGCATGTGCGTTGCACTGTCAGCCGCATACAGTATATGCTTTACACACGCTTTCAGCAGCGCACTGATAAAATAAATTCTCAGAGGCAAATGTTCACCAAATCATATCTTTTCTTCTTCTGATTAAAATAATCTGTCTCAATATTTCAGAAAGTGGTAAATTTTTATTGATGAACTGAATGTACAGTGCTAAACTCAAAAACACAATCTCAAGAGCAGTAGGGTAACACATTAAAAGTAATATGCGTTACATATTCCTATTACCTGATAAAGCAACAAGTAAACTGACACAATACTTAAATTACTGAAATAAACATACCTGCGTTATTATTACTCCAGCGGCACTGGGTGTAAGGCAAGAGGCACATGCACCAGTTCATCAGTCTTTTGCAGGGCTCAATGGCACAGTCAAGCAGAAAAAAATTTGCTGCTGTCAGAAACCTATAAAACAACTTGACTAAACATATTTATAAAAGACAAGAACATTCTCACAGGCATTGTGTTTATTTTAATTTATCTGATTGAATTCCTTACCTAAAAACAAGGACCCCTGCTTAGAGCTTCACTTGTTTCTATGGTTATTATGAATATTTGGTGTGCCTTTTTGATTATGAGTTTATTTTGCAGTTTTTGCTTAGACATTTTGGTATTTTTAGTCTTCTCAGGTACAATCTCACCTTTGTCCATGACTTTGATTTAATTCCCAATCCAATCAAAATTCTTTTATACTCTCCTTGCTCAGTTATTAAACAGAAGAGATGACCGTTTACTTGACTTTTTGGTTACAAATCTTAGTCGTTTTCTGGTTCACGTCTTATCTTCTTGTCTGATTTCAAATTGTTTTCTGCCTTACTTGTTCTGGAACAACACTTTCTGTTCAAAAAATATGTAACACCCACTACTTCATAAAGGAAGACAGTATTATTAAATACCTTGGCCACATACATGTTGTGTGTTGCTTAAGTCAGTTATCCCATCTTGTATTTAATGTATGTATTTTGTTATATTCATTTTCTGTTATTATTATTATACTTCTGCCTCTAGTCTATGGCACGCATAAAAATATTTCCTTGTACTGTGTGCACATAACAATAAAGTAGAACTTGACTAGACATATATGGTGATGTGTAGTCGTGATTCAGATGTCTATCATTTTAAACCTGAGGTTACATAACTTGAGGTGTTGGACAGTAACAGCACATAGGCTTTGTAAGGCTTATGGTCAGTATCCTATGTGCCTGGTAAACATCTACCTTGAATGATTACAACAGTGGCTTGGAATTTCCCAAGAACTTCAAGATGGGCATCATGGGCTGCATCAGAACTGGGCAGGAGGAGGAGTATAGGAACCTAATCAAGGACTTTCTTAAATGGTGTGACTCAAACCACCTACAACTGAACACCAGCAAAACCAAGGAGCTGGTGGTGGATTTTAGGAGGACCAAGCCCCTCATGGACCGTGATCATCAGAGGTGACTGTGTGCAGAGGGTGCAAACCTATAAATACCTGGGAGTGCAGCCGGATGATAAACTGGATTGGACTGCCAATACTGATGCTCTGTGCAAGAAAGGACAGAGCCGGCTATACTTGCTGTTATAAAACACAACCATTGGCCATCTCCTGGTCATTCTCTGGCAAGTGTAGGTGGCAGTCAGCTTGTCCAGGTTGTCCACTCCACCTTTCTTTTTATTATAGTCCAAGATAATTATGGGCTTTTTGTCACTTGCTGATGACACAGCTGCGTCTTTGTGAAAAGTGGACATAAGTATCACACTCCGGTGTTTTTTTGGACAATATGAAACAACCGTGGTGGTGTCTGTAAAAGCAAATTTTGAAGAAAGTGGAGTCCTGTCCTTCACCTGCAAAATTTCAGCAGGCAGCTCAGGTTTATTTTTTTTTACTGTGCCTACCATGGTAAGTTTCCACCTGAGAAGTTCTTGTCCAAGGTCATAGCTGGTAAAGAAATTGTCACATGTGATATTGTGACCCTGCAGGTCAGTAGTCATATCGAGGACTACACGTTTTCCTTGATTTTTCTCAGGAATGCCACTTGCATGTTTGCCTGTGTAAATCTGTAGATTCCATGCATAGCTGGTTTTTGCATCACAGGCTGCCCAAATTTTTATGCCGTATTTCCCTGGGCTTACTAGGCATGTACTGCCGGAAAGGGCATTTTCCATGGAAAGGGACAAAACGTTCATCTACTGTTACCTCTGGCCCTGGGTTGAACATCAGTGGAAGGAGCTGCACCCACCTTTCCCAGACATCCCTGATGGAAGCAAGCTTGTCAGATTTTTCTCTAGTTTCTCTGTTGTCAAATCTAAGGACTCTTGATATCATTCGAAATGACTGAAGTAACATTGTTGCCTGGAAAATATTTCTGCCTGTCGACGCATCCCAGAGACTATCAGTGGCCTCATTGCTGGATCTGTAAACACCAGCAAGAAGAAGAACACCAATATAAGCATCCAGGTATTCCTCATCAATGTCATTCCACATGTCGCTATGAACCTTTTTTCCTTCAAGGTTTGTCATAGCAATCATGACTTTCTTTAGTGACAATGGCATAAACAGATCAAAACATGTCTTGATGTCACTTACTCTCGTCACAGCAAACCTTGTGATTCCAGGGGTCATTTTGATGACATTTGCAGCAGCTGCCCTGCCATGTAAGTCAGGAGGTACTGAGCTCCAACAGATTTTACCACTTTTGGATTTGAACGTTTCAGCAGGAGTGAGTGCATCTTCAGCACCGGTGACCTCCTCATCAGACTCATCAGATGTGTCTGTGCCTTCTGGTAGATACTCTACAATGTCTTCCTCCTCGGAAACCTGCTCATCTGTATCACTATGCTGTTCTGTGTCCTCTGCCTCATTTTCAGAAAAGATATGATCCAGAGCTTGGCTTACTGTAAATCTTCTCCTCATTTTTGACTGCTGCAACAGGAGATGTGTACTCTGCAAGTCACCAACGCTAAACTAAATTTGCCTTATGCAAGCCTTACATGTCTGAACCTGTCTGTCTTTGTGTGTAAGGAGACACACAGGCAAAGAGAGAAGCCCCTCAAAGTGTGTTTAGGATTTTTGTTTTGACCCTAACTATTGTTTTATAACCTTAAGTTATAACTGGGTCAAAACTGACCCTACCAACACAAAGGTAATAATTTTCACCAGAGCATGTTATAATTTAGTACAATTGTTTTTTTCTGTTTTATTTTAATTAAATACAGATTCCTGACAAAGTCAAAAAGCCTTGATGCAATAAACAAAATTAGGTAGTAGTTTTATGCATTTAAAAAGTAAAACGGGTCGGTGCTGACCCTAACACAAGAGGAAGGAAAAAGGCTGGCGTCTTTCAACATCTGCAATAAGATGCTGCAGATGTTCTATCAGACGTTTGTGGCGAGCGCCCTCTTCTACACGGTGGTGTGCTGGAGAGGCAGCATAAAGAAGAGGGACGCCTCATGCCTGGACAAACTGATGAGGAAGGCAAGCTCTATTGTAGGCATGGAGCTGGACAGTTTGACATCTGTGGTGGAGCGATGGGCGCTGAGCAGGCTCCTGTCAATCATGAAGAATCCACTGCATCCACTGAACAGTATCATCATCAATACCACCAACTGAATGAGACAAAGAGTGAATCTACGTAAATCACTTGCACTGTTGTGTGTAGAGTCTTCTTTTGGTGGATTGTGGGAGTAATAAGTGAAGTCCATCTGAGACCAGAGCTTCATGACTTCATCCATATTTCATCAATAACACTTTCAGCTAGTGCTTCACTAGCTTGGTGTACCTATCAACTGCAAACACTCATTCTTAGGGCATACACTGGGTTAATGAATTGTCTGTGGACTTGAAATATTCAGCAAAACCACCCAAGTCCATTCAGTGCCTTGGCAAAATGGCCTGCCATATCATTTGTTGAACGTTCGTTGAACTGAATGACTATCACTACCTCATATTGGGAAAGGCTCCTAATATGAGTTTCAGTAATGGCTATAATGTTGCCATTTACCTAAACCTTTGGGAACCATACAAAATAATAAAAGCGCATTTGTTCTGTTATATTTGTACCTTTTGTGAAAGTGCTTATTTGATATTTGGACTTCAGTCTTCACACATTATACAGTTCATGTCAAAATATTGTCATTAGTA
Source organism: Erpetoichthys calabaricus (assembly GCF_900747795.2). NCBI lineage: Eukaryota > Metazoa > Chordata > Cladistia > Polypteriformes > Polypteridae > Erpetoichthys > Erpetoichthys calabaricus. The sequence goes on along the minus strand of NC_041397.2, from coordinate 307,172,979 downwards.
CTGAAACATGAAAAAATTTTGTCTTTTAGGTATGTGTTCAGGTGTTCAACATTTCTTGTATTTCCTGTCATCCTACACTCACTTAGATCTTTGTCAACACAGAACACACATGAAATGCATGTGTTCCAAATAATATATTTTTTAGGCTATACAGCTCTAGGTACCTCACTCCCTGATAAACAAGGCTTGAGCTGGGAGAGCTTTTTGCCCTTTCTGCAGCGACGGTTGGGGTTGGGTCGGTGATGGCAGGCTGCTTGCTGCTTGGGCTTATTAACACATTTACAACACAAAAGATGCTGAATGGAGAGGTGCGAATGGATTTAAGGTGGGCCGGGTTTACAAGTTTTTCGTAGGCTTTGGTAATTCTAGTGTTAAAGAAGTTAAAATTTCTCCAAATATTCAAATCACCATTATTCAATACAAAATTGCCCACAGGATTTATTCAACTCCTATTAAACAACATTTTTTGGGTTTAGCTCCTGTTCCAGTTTGTAACTTGTGCTCTCTTAAAGTGCCTGGTCATTTTTTTATATCTTTTGGTTCTGAACCTCCTGCCACATATCTTTGTGGACCTACATTTTTCTTTCACTCATTTTTATTCATCATATTCCTTTGAAATCATTTTTTTAATTGATAAAGTGAGTTCTTTATCTGCCCAAAACCCTCCTGGCACATTGCTAAAAAAATCCAAGATTTAACATTTATTGAATGCCTGGAAGAAGTTATATTTTATAACAAACTTCTATTAGAATTTTCTGCTGCTCGAATTATTTTCTCTCCTCAATCCACTATATCATCTTTAGAGAAAGCAGTTGCACTTCATTTTTTTTGTTTCAATTGGGGTGTGTAGGGTGGCATGCTGCCAGCACTGAGGTTTTTTTTTTTGTTTTTTTGTTTTCCTCCATCCATCTTTGAGTGGGATGGACTGAGGAGTTCATTCTCTTTTTAGTGTTGCACTTTTCTTGTTTGGTTTTTCTAAATTTTGTCTTTAAAAAAATAAAAACTGTTTACAAAAAACAATATTTTACCAAATATCATCATCTTTGGGACATTGTAAGCATGCAACTGAATGACTTCATGTGAGGAATATGAAACACAAATCATGCAAGATATTTTTAATGGATGTTTTATGGAATCATTTACTGCATTTCCATCTCTTTTGTATCCATTCTGCCAAGAACTTAAATTTTTTTCTCAGCCATCGCTACAGATTACACGGGTTAATTTATTTTAAAAAAATCTTTTTTGGGAGGAATATTCCTTTTCTCATTTATATTGTGTTTTATTTATTTTGTATTATGTGTTATTGATTATATTTGTTTTAATTCTTTCTGTGTTTTATTTATTTATTTTGCAGTATTAATATATTTGTTTTCCATATTTTCTGCCCTGTCCCCTTTATGTTGAGCCACATGGGATGAGGCCACCTAATGCTGAAGCTGGGACCCACCACAACAGTATTTATGAAGAAACAGCATTTCCAATGGCTGGAACAGCATTGAGGTTTGTTCCTGCTTTTAGGTTTATTCTGCTTTTAGTAAGCAGAGTGATATTAATGAGGCTGTTCAAGACAAAGGACATGGTCAAGGTGTAGCAAAATTGTCAAAAAACGTAAGGTTGGTAGTACAGGCGATGAACTAAGATGTTAGGCAAAAATCAGAGTTAAAATATTTAAGAACAAGATTATAACCAAAAGTACACACAAACAATAAGTATTTTAGCACAAAAGCTTGTACGAGTTTATCTGTAAACTCCGATATCAAACTGCCACTTTAGATGACCTTTTAACTTGGTATGAATTAGTTTTTGAGTTGCAACCTCCATTATCCTGTCCTCAATTACAAGGCTTCCCTAGTGACGGGATGACAAAGTAATGACACCTGTAACAACCAAAATGGTCAGTCAAAATGATACAAATTTTTATAATCTCAAACAAGGCACAGAAACGCAATTTTAATAAGAAAATGGATTCTTTGACCTTAAAATGCCTAGAAAATAATCTTTCCATAACAGTTTTGTGCTTCCATTCTGATACTGGACTTCCTGATTTTGACTTCTGGTTACAGTTCTGTTTTTTACATTGGTTTTATTTGCTTTTAGATTTTCTTTTTTAGATTTTCTTTTTCAGTCCTATTGGTATTTTATTGAATCATCTAATAAAAATATACCACATTAATGATGCTACATTTCATATCCCAGCACTGAACAGTTCTAACCTTGAACAACTTCAGTGTGTGAGCTCTCAGTAATGAATATCATTGGGTTATTCACTGCTTCTGACTTTGTTAAAATTTACAGCCCATCTTTTTGTTACCTAATTCTGGCTATTCTTCTTCACATTGTTCATAGTTTATTTATTTATCACTTCGGTTTTGGCAACAATTAGTCTAATTATTAATATTGATCAAGTTTCCCAATCCCATGCACATCTTCCAGTCCCCTATCATTTCATCTTGCTGGGAGGCAATTCAGGAGGGCCTGCTGCAACTAAAAAAAACAGGTGGTAGTGGTAGTAAACTTGTGGTCCAGCAGACCAGATCTAGAGTGAGGTGCATCACATCACCAGTGGTTCAACTGCCAATTACACACAGGGTCTAAAAATGCACTGCTCCTCCTCTGTATTTGTACTCTAGTCATCCTCTCTAAGATTTGACAAGATCAACAACATTGCTGTTGACACAGAAGTAATATTTACCAACTGTTTTTTGTTGGTGGCTGGGTTCCACACTAGTTCAATTACTAGCACTGCTGTTTCATGGATCTACCTTTGCGTGGTAATATTGTATTCCTGGATGTTTCCCATCTGGAATTTTTACTCGTTTTTTTTTTTATTTATCTGCATTTCCTGGAGAAAATTCTTCATGGACACATAGGAAATTTCCGGAACTATGCCCCAGACAGATATTTAATTTGTATATAGCAAACCTCTGCTTAATGGAACAAGTCAAGACAAGTCGGGGAGTATGCACTGGTACAGTGCGTTGCCGCACCCATTACATGACAAAACAACTTGGGATCCCAGTTGGCAACCCCCCAGGCAGACACGTGGTCCACTCCCACCTTCCGGAAATGACCCTCTATCTGCCGCAGCCAGGTGTTACGTGTGCGACCCCTTAACCTGGTCCATTCACTCAGGTCCCCAACAACAAGGATCTTATGAGCTGGATCACCCTCAGGGAAACGTGCCACATGGCTGTAGTGCCATAACTGACGCTCCCTCACAATGCAGGTAATGTACCTCATTCGGGACTCCATGAGCAACCTCTCATTCGAGACAAAGTCAAACCAACGGTACCCAAGTATTTTATGGAGAGACACAGTACCAAAGGAGTCCTGTCTTCGTCTCAGGTCACTGGATAGCGTCCATGTCTTGCAACCACACAGCAAGACAGGAAGCACCAGGACTCTAAAGACTTGGACCTTCGTTCTTCTGCATAGATATTGGGAGCGCCACACACCCCTTTCCAGTGACCTCATGACCCCCCCATGCTCTCCCAATCCGTCTACTGACTTCATAGGAAGAGTCACCAGAGACATGAATGTCACTGCCAAGGTAAGTAAACCTCTCAACAAGGTCGACACTCTCTCCGCAGACAGACACACTGCTGGTGGCTGTGCCTAAGAGGTCATTAAAGGCCTGGATCTTGTTTTTTATCCAGGACATTCGCAAGCCCAGACTCTCAGACTCCTCACTCAGTCTCTCGAGCTCCCCAATCAGAGCCTCCATTGACTCCGCGAAGATCACAGCATCGTCAGCACAGTCAAGATCCATGAATCTTTCTTCACCAACAGATGCCTCACAGCTGCTGAACCCCATGACCTTGCCCAACCCCCAGTCCATACAAGCATTGAACAGAGTAGGAGCAGAACACACCCCTGACGAACCCCAGAATCAACTGGGAAAAACACAGAGTTCTGCCTCCACTCACACTTCTGCACAGAGTTCTGCACAGCACTTACAGTACCAGAGTACAGGCCGACCAGGATATCCAGCAACCTTGAGGGGATCCCGCAAACCTCAGGATGTCCCACAGGGTAGCTTGATCAACTGAGTCAAACACTTTATGAAAATCGATAAAGGCTGCAAAGAAACTCTGCCAATATTTGCGTTTGCTCTCCATGACAACCCTCAGTACCAGGATGCAGTCGATGGTAGACTTCTTAGGCGTAAAACCAGACTGTTCCGGTCGCTAGTAGGTGAGCAAGTGATCATGGATCCTATTGAGGATGACCCTAGCAAGGACCTTACCCGGCACCGAGAGCAGTGTTATTCCCACTGTAGTTGCTGTAATCCAGGCGATCACACTTTCCTTTCCAGATAGGGACAATAAGTCCCGTTTTCCAGTCAGTTAGGATGATGCCAGTCTCCCAAATGGAAGCAAAGATTGCTTGCAATGCCAGGAGGACAGCCTTTCCACCAGCTTGGAGAAGCTCATCCTGGATACCACAGATCCCTGCAGCCTTTCTTCCCCTCAGCTGGTTCACCACCTGTGCAATCTCAGTGAGATTGGGTGGTTCACAGCTAATTGGAGGGCCAGCCTCAAGAAACGTGGACCCAGAGATATCCAACGTCCTAGCCGGACGGTCAGCTTTGAACAACTGCTCAAAGTAGCCAGCCCAGCTGGTTGCAACTGCAGTGTCATCCGTAAGGACCGTTCCATCAGCCGCCCTCAGTGCGACTCTCGAGGAACACATTTGGATGTACGTAATGCTTCAATTCCTCTTTAAGCAGGACGTGGGTCGCTAGACCACAGATGGTGCATCACTTGCTCACAGATTCCTCTAACAAACGCCTCTTTATATGCCCCCAGAGCCCTCACAGCCGTCCCTGTTAGTTCCCGGTACAGACCAGAGTTGCCATTGAGCCGTGCGCTGAAACTCCTCTCGATGATATACAGGGTGCCCTGCGAGATGAAACACCTCCTTCTGGGAACACTGGTAACACCAACACAACCCTCAGCAACCTTCAGGGTCTTGTCACGGAGGGTCTCCCACATCGCATTAGGATCGTCTGTCGTACCCAAATCTGCAAGTTCATCACACAAACTGCGTGCAAACTCATTACAAACAGCCTGGTCTTGGAGTCTGGTCAAGTCCAGGCTCATTTTCCTAGTAGAGTAGCAACAACAAGTCTGTGAAATGGACTAATGGAACACTCCACCCAAAAATGTTATTTTTATAAGCTAATTACTCTATGTACTTTGTAGTGGTAGCTGTAGAAAACTTTGAATGTCATGTTTCCATGCTGAAAAAACAGAAAGAAGTTTACGACATAATATCAGACAATAGTGTCCAGTGCTGTACAGTGTTAAATAATGTGAAAAATAATCTTGGAAAAAGAAAAAATAATCTTCTGTTACTCGTTTCACATAATCGATATGTCTGTTATATACTTGCTCGCTCAAAACGTGCAAAGCAAATTCTTTTTTGTTAAATATTTACTTCTAGAATTATCAGGGCAGTAGTAAACAGGACTGAAGTCAGGATTCTTGACCACTGAGTGACAAGGAAAGGCAGGTCTTCAAACCAAAACGTCTCTCATCAGAATCTTTAGGTTTCCTGTTTGTCTGCAGTGATAATATAGTATTCTTAATACAAAAAATAGACAACTGAACAAAAGTAACCTTGCAACATGTACCAAGATTCTTATCCACTCCTCCTTTATGCAACTCTGTCTATTCACCAGCTTACAAAGAAATAGATACACACATAACTGTTATAAGTTATCCTATGAATTACTTAGTTTTCATATACAAGTGAACTATTTCAATAAAATTCCTGAAAGTTTTAAATTAAAATTATTAAAAATTTATATCATTATTAAAAATAAAAACCAAATGATAATAATGCTGTTGTTTAGTAAAGTACTCTGAACCATTCTGAAATGATAAATACATCTAATTAATTCCCCAGACTCCTACTATTGTGAATGTTGTTATGGACCCACTGAATGGAATTGTTTTAAATAGTTCAGAGGACTTTATGGTGGGTACTGTAGTCAAGTTATACTGTAAATGCTTTTTCATAATGTTTTTTAATGCTATTACTCAAGTAATTATGTTAGGATGAAAAACGAATGAGAAACACTTAGTTAGGCCATAACAGATAAAGAATTTTGTCCAAATAAAGTGTGGGATATGTATTATTTAGGTTTTGCTTTGGCTACTCAGGTTCCGAGGCACATCTGAGGAGACATAAAGAAGAAAAAGTTAATTCAAGATAAGAATTTGAAAACTGACTTCATCTCAAAGGTAATGTGGTGTATAATTTAAAATTGTTCACCTTACAATGATGATTTGACTTGCTGATTTGGTTTCTGTGAACTGTTAGTGAAAATAAAATAAACGGTTACTTTTCACTTTTACATGTACAGGAATATTTAAGCCGTGAATTTAACTGTCTGACTTATGAAAACAGAGTGGTCCTTAAAAAGTGAATGGATGATCTTGTATTTTATTTTGATATTTTGGATTGTGGTCTAATTTGATTTTATAGCATCTTGTACTACGGATGCTACAATGGCCAATGACTGATTTGAACCTCGGACTCTGGAGCTGTGAGAGAATGTAAGTGAACAAGTAATAGAAAGTAGTAGAAATAAATACTTCAAAAGAAGGTTTTTATGGAACTAAGAACATTTTTAGAAAACCTGAAACCAGTAGTAACATTCTCCTTACTGCTGTCCCACGAGTTCCCTTTTTGTCAAAATTATCGAACAGGAGGAGACAAGCCTATACTGTAGATTCAGTCATTTGTGACAGTGCAAAGTTCCATGCCCCGTTTTTGGTGGGATAATAATGCAATGACATATTTTGTTTGTCTTAAAGGTGAGATAGTGAACATGGTGTTAAGTGATTCACAACTTTAACACGTAAGCAATAAAAAAAAGTTAATTTCTGGATAATGGTAGATAATTTCTAAAGTTAACTGGCCACTGTCCATTAATTAATGAACAGATTTTGCTGGGCCCCATTTATGTTAATCAGTTACACACTACTTTGTATTTCCTGTATGTATAAACCAATCAGTGTCTTTATGTGTATACAAATGGCTAATAACATAATGAAAAGTTGTGGTTAAAATTGAATCAAGCTGAATTAATCTGAGGCGGCACGGTGGTGCAGTGGTAGCGCTGCTGCCTCGCAGTTAGGAGACCTGGGTTCGCTTCCTGGGTCCTCTGTGTGTGGAGTAGGCATGTTCTCCCTGTGTCTGTGTGGGTTTCCTCCGGGGTGCTCTGGTTTCCTCCCACAGTCCAAAGACATGCAGGTTAGGTGCACTGGTGACCAAGTGTGTGCTTGGTGTGTGTTGGTGTGTGTGTGTGTGCTCTGAAGTGGGCTGGTGCCCTGCCTGGGGTGTGTTTCCTGCATTGCGCCCTGTGCTGGCTGGGATTGGCTCCAGCAGACCCCCATAACCCTGTAATTAGGATATAGCGGGTTGGATAATGGACGGATGGATAGATGAATTGATCTGGTAAGGCATCATTATGTTATGCCTGTGGAAACATTGAGCGAGATTTTTCTCAAAACCCATAAATTAAATGTACAAATTTAGAAACCAGAATAAGGTATAATAAAAACAACCTAAAAACATACAGCCTTGGTTATAACTCATACCAGGCAAGCAGTGTAAGCCACCTGTTTAATGTAATATATTCACACACAAAGTCTAACACCCTGGAGATATTATTATCGTTGGATGCAGAAAAACCATTTGATATGATTGAATGGAAATACCTTTTTACTACACTGGAGACATTTGGGTTTGGCCTAAACATATGTACATGGGTCAAACTACTGTTTACCAATACAGAAGCTTCAGTTTGTATTAACAACATTATTTCAGACTACTTCAAATTAGAACTTGGTACTAGACAAGGATGTACCCTATCACCACTGCTTATTGCAATCGCCATTGAGCCACTGGCAGTTCACGTTTGAAATGCTTATGAGATAAAGGGGATTATCAGAGAAGGACTTGAACAGAAAATGTCACTATATACAGAGGATTTGGTACTACAGTATATACATCAAATCCACAAAATACCGTGCCTGTAGTCCTGACAGCACTAGCAGAATTTCAAAAGATTTTTGATTTCTGAAATCAAAATTAATTTGAATAAAAGTGTGCTCTTTCCAGTGAACTCTCCAGCACACAATACAGTATCAGATTGGACACCATCCCTTTTATTAACGCAGAACAGATTAAATACCTAGAGGTAAACATCACAAGTAAACATAAAGCTCTTTATTAACAAAATGTTGCTGCCTGCATGGAATTACTTAAGCAAGATGTGTATAGATGGTCTACCCTTCATCTCACTTTAGCTGGAAGAATTAACACTGTCGAGATGAATATCCTTCCTAAGCTTCTTTTTCTATTTCAAAGTATTCCAATATACATCAAGAAATCTTTTTTAAGAAGTTACATTCAATCATAATGTCATTTATTTGAATTTGAAAACATCTATGCATCCAAAAGACGACCCTACAAAAGACCAAAGGCAGAAGGTGTCATGGCTTTACCTAACTTTCAATTTAATTATTGGCCGGCAAATATACAAGCTATAAACACCTGGACATTGACATAAAAAGATGAACATACACAGGCTTGGTCCACAATAGAAATAAAATCCTGCAGTACTTCTTTATATTCCTTACTTTGTACCCCAGTAAACACAAGTTATCACCAATATACTAACAACCCAATTGTGCTTCATTCACCAATGTAGGACGTACTTCAAAATAGAGAAGCTTTTTTCTGTAGCACCTCTGCACAATAACCACCTTTTTCCACCTTCTCAAATGTACACACAGTTTTTTATAGTTGAAAAACAAATGGGATTAAATTACTTACGGATCTGTACATACAAACCGTCTTTGCATCTTACGAGCAATTACACTCCAAATTCAACTTTTCATCATAACAATTCTTTCACTACCTCCTTTAGAAACTTTACTAAACAAAATTTGCCCAATTTTCCTCACCTCCTACCTACTTCTATTCCAGAAGAAATACTGATCAGTCTTGAGAACTCAGACAGCATTTCTGTAATATATAAAAACATTTTAAAGTCTCTCCCTTTCAAAGATCTCATGCACAGAATTCACTCGAACTCCATATGCACAAAGCATACAATTATTCAATTTAAAATCTTTTATCGAGCACAACTGTCTTGTTTAAAATTGTCCAAAATGTTTCCAGGGCAAGATCCAACCTGCGAATATTGCAATCGAGCTCCAGCCTCACTGGGTCACATTTTCTGGAACTGCACCAAATTAACATCATTCTGGACCAAAATCTTTAATTGCCTTTCAGACAGCCTGGGTGTCACAATCCTTCCTAACCCAGTAACAGCTGTGTTTGGTGGGCTCACAGATAGGCTTAAGGTGGTGAAGAACAAACAAACTAATTGCATTTACTATACTATTGGCACATAGACTTACTTATCTTGCTCAACTGGAAGAATCCTAACTCACCTCTTTTAAGCCTGTGGGCAACTGATGTTATATACTATCTGAAAATGGAAAAAATCAGATTCTCACTTAGAGGATCTGTGCAAAACTTTTTAAAAACCTAGCAGGATCTAATGAATAACATTTAAAGCATTTAAATTGGGGAAAAGGATTTTCTCCTCATTTTATCTCCCCATTTTTTTGTCTGTAGGCCTAGCTCTCTTTCTCATGGGTGGGGGTTGATTTGAACTTAGTTTAGTCAAGTTTGACTTGCTTCTAATAAATTCAATAAAATGTTTAAAAAAGAAAAGAACCTCAAGGGGATCCAAAAAGCACCCCATAATTGTGCCTTCCTTTATAATTAGATGGTTGATTTGCTGGGTTTTCCTTAAGTTATGTAACCGGCCCAGCATGCCACACTGGCTTTTACAGAGTTATGGAACATAAACAAAATGTCAATACAATGAAGGAAATATCCATCTTTTCAAAATTTTCAGGATTTTATCGAGTCAACAATAAAAGTGTGAAACAGACATTTAACACATTAACAGTCTAATTTATTTACAGAGAGACACACTAGCCCAGTGGCCACCTCTTATTCTTTTTGAGGGTACATTTGTTTCTGTTAGTGTTTTAACCCAGCCACAGGGGATGCACAAACCAGTGTGTTTCTTCGTGCCGATCCCAAGCCTGGATAAATGGGGAGGGTTACATCAGGAAGGGCATCCGGTGTAAAATTTTGCCAAATCAACATGCGGACAACAATACAAATTTCCATACCGGATCGGTCGAGCCCTGGGTTAACAATGACTGCCACCAGTACTGTTAGCCAACAGGGTGCTGGCGGAAATTGGGCTACTGTTGGCCGAAGAAGAAAAAGGAGAAGAAGAGGGTGGGAGACGTGTCCGGAGACAGGACGAGAGGAGGAAGGTAAAGAGGGTAGGAACATTGAATGTTGGCAGTATGACTGGTAAGGGGAGAGAGATAGCAGATATGATGGAAAGAAGGAAGGTTGATATATTGTGCGTGCAAGAGACTAAATGGAAGGGGAGTAAAAGGCCAGGTGGATCAGAGGTGGATTCAAATTGTTGTATAATGGTGTGGATGGGAGGAGAAATGGCATAGGAGTTATCCTGAAGGAACAGTATGTCAAGAGTGTTTTGGAGGTGAAAAGAGTGTCAGACAGAGTAATGATTATGAAGCTGGAAATTGGGGATGTGATGATGAATGTTGTTAGTGCATATGCACCGCAAGTTGGGTGTACGATGGAGGAGAAAGAAGATTTTTGGAGTGAGTTGGATGAAGTGATGAACAGTGTACCCAAGGGACAGAAACTGGTGATTGGAGTGGATTTCAATGGACATATTGGTGAAGGGAACAGAGGGGACAAGGAGGTGATGAGTAGGTATGGTGTCAAGGAAAGGAATGAAAAATAATAATAATAATAATTCTTTGCATTTATATAGCGCTTTTCTCACTACTCAAAGCGCTCAAAAGTTAGAGGATAGTGGATTTTGCCGAAAGGATGGACATGGCTGTGGTGAATACGTATTTTAAGAAGAGGGAGGAACAAAGGGTAACGTACAACAGTGGAGGAAGATGCACACAGGTAGATTACATCCTATGCAGAAGAGTTGATCTGAAGGAGATTGAAGACTGCAAAGTGGTGGCAGGGGAAAATGTAGTTAAGCAGCATAGGATGGTGGTCTGTAAATGACATTGGAGATCAAGAAGAGGAGGAGAGTGAGGGCAGAGCCAAGGATCAAATGGTGAAAGTTGAAAAAGGAAGACTGCAAGGTTGAGTTTAGGGAGGAGGTGAGACAGGCACTGGGTGGTAGTAAAGATTTACCAGACAGTTGGGAAACTACAGCAGATGTAGTAAGGGTGACAGTAGAAGGGCGCTTGGCATGACATCTGGACAGAGGAAGGAGGAAAAGGAAACCTGGTGGTGGAATGAACAAATACAGGAGAGTATACAGAGGAAGAGGATGGAAAAGAATAAGTGGGATAGTCAAAGAGATGCAGAAAGTCAACAAGAGTACAAGGAGATGAGGCGCAAGGTGAAGAGAGAAATGGTGAAGGCTAAAGAAAAGGCATATGATAAGTTGTATGAGAGTTTGGACACTAAGGAGGGAGAAAAGGACCTGAACCGATTGGCTAGACAGAGGGACTGAGCTGGGAAAGATGTGCAGCAGGTTAGGGTGATAAAGGATAAAGATGGAAACATACTCACAAGCAAGGAGGATGTGTTGAGCAGATGGAAAGAGTACTTTGAGAGGTTGATGAATGAACAGAACGAGAAAGAGAAGAGGTTAGATGATGTGCAGATAGTGAATCAGAAAGTGCAAGGTATTAGCAAGGAGGAAGTAAAGACAGCTATGAAGAGGATGAAGAATGAAAAGGCCATTGGTCCATATGACATACCTGTGGAAGCATGGAGGTGTTTAGGAGAGATGGCAGTGGAGTTTTTAACCAGATTGTTTAATGGAATCTTGGAAAGTGAGAGGATGCCTGAGGAGTGCAGAAGTGTACTGGTGCTGATATTTAAGAATAAGGGGGATGTGCAGGACTGTAGTAACTACAGGGGAATAAAATTGATGAGCTACAACATTAAGTTATGGGAAAGAGTAGTGGAAGCTAGGTTAAGAAGGGAGATGATGGTTAGTGAGCAGCAATATGGTTTCATGCCAAGAAAGAGCACCACAGATGTGATGTTTGCTCTGAAGATGTTGATGGAGAAGTATAGAGAAGGCCAGAAGGAGTTGCATTGCGTCTTTGTGGACCTTGAGAAGCATATGACAGGGTACATTGAGAGGAGCTGTGGTATTGTATGAAGAAGTCGGGAGTGGCAGAGAAGTACGTAAGAGTTGTACAGGTTATGTACGAGGGAAGTGTGACAGTTGTGAGGTCTGCGGTAGGAGTGACGGATGTATTTAAGGTGGAGGTGGGATTACATCAGAGATCGGCTCTGAGCCCTTTCTTATTGGCAATGGTGATGGACAGGTTGACAGACGAGATTAGACAGGAGTCCCCGTGGACTATGATGTTTGCTGATGACATTATGATCTTTAGTGATAGTAGGGAGCAGGTTGAGGACACCCCGGACAGGTGGAGATATGTTCTAGAGAGGACAAGAATGAAGGTCAGTAGGAACAAGACAGAATACATGTGTGTAAATGAGAGGGAGGTCAGTGGAATGGTGAGGATTCAAGGAGTAGAGTTGGTGAAGGTGGATGAGTTTAAACACTTGGGATCAACAGTACAGAGTAATGGGGATTGTGGAAGAGAGGTGAAAAAGAAGACAGTGCAGGCAGGGTGGAATGGGTGGAGAAGAGCGTCAGGAGTAATTTGTGACAGATGGGTATCAACAAAAGTGAAAGGGAAGGTCTACAGGACAGTAGTGAGACCAGCTATGTTATATGGGTTGGAGACGGCGGCACTGAACATAAAACAGGAGACAGAGCTGGAGGCAGCAGAGTTAAAGATGCTAAGATTTGCACTGGGTGTGACGAGGATGTATAGGATTAGAAATGAGTACATTAGAGGGTCAGCTCAAGTTGGACGGTTGGGAGACAAAGTCAGAGAGGCGAGATTGTGTTGGTTTGGACATGTGCAGAGGAGAGATGCTGAGTATATTGGGAGAAGGATGCTAAGTATAGAGGTGCCAGGGAAGAGGAAAAGAGGAAGGCCTAAGAGAAGGTTTATGGATGTGGTGAGAGAGGACATGCAGGTGATGGATGTAACAGATCAAGATGCTTAGGACAGAAAGATTTAGAAAAACATGATCCACTGTGGCAATCCCTAACGGGAGCAGCCGAAAGAAGAAGAAGAATTTGTTTCTGTTAGTGTTTCACATATCTACATTTTGTCAATCTGTATTTCCTCCACCATCTAAAAGAAAGGTATGTTGGGTTGATTGGAAACTCCAAATTGGTTAAGTAAGTGTGTGTCTGACTATGCCCCACAATGAAGTTACTTCTTGTCCAGTATTACTTCCTGCCCCTTACCTTATACAGCCTGCTTTCCATTAATGCATGAATACCTTGTTCATTTTTTTAATGTGATTGCTAAAATATGCCTTTTATTTTCAGGTTATACTGACCATTGGCAGGATGAACAACAACACTGCAGTTTTTTCGGAATTCATTCTTCATTGTGCAGTCGATTCCCAGCATAGGAGCCAAACAGTCTCTGCCCTCATATTTGTCTACTTTGTGACTCTTTTTGGAAACATGTTGGTCATTTTGGTCATAAAAAGTAACCGTCACCTCCAGACGCCAATGTACTTGTACATCGGTACGCTGGCATTCTTCGACCTGATAAACAGCACTTGTCTGAGCCCAAAAATAGTGGCTGTTGTTTTAGACTCTTCTGCTATTTTATATGGGCTCTGCTTTATTCAAATGATTTTTCATTTACACTTGGCAATGAGCGAGTCTTTTCTCTTTACATTGATGGCATGTGACCGCTATGTTGCTGTGGTTCACCCATTACGATACCCGACACTTATCACAAACAGAGTTGTTTGGGTTGGCATCTTTCTACTTAATATAACTAGTATTATGCTTCTTCTCCCACAAATATGTTTTGCTGTTGAACTTTCATTTTGCCATGGTAATGTGCTATCTTACTGTTTTTGTGACTATGTTACACTAGTACAAGTTTCTTGTAATAAGGACCCTAAGTATACACTGATATTACCTGCCACAGTCACTATGGTTGGCATAGTTCCTCTAGCAATCATTCTTTTATCATACATTAAGATTGCAAGGGCTGCTCTGAAGATCTCCTCTGTGGATGGGAAAAGTAGAGTCTTCAGCACCTGCCTGACCCATCTAATAGTTATGGGGCTGTTTTATTTGCCACTCTCAGTGACATATAGCTTACCGGGGATGGGAGTAAAGCTGTCAAACGAGGCACACAATGCAATGGTAATTATAGCCAATGTGGTCCCGCCAATGTTGAATCCCATCATCTACAGCTTTAGAAACCATGATATAAAAATGAGCATTTACAAGATGCTTTTTCATAAACAGACATGAAGACAATGATAAATAGTGAAGTCTATGAATAAATTAGGAATAAGAAAATCACTTGAAAATAAACAGAAATTAGTTTAGCAATGTTGGATTATATAACATATACATATAATGGGATTTAATTCCATAGAAAGGATAGTCAACAAAGCTATTCAAAATCATTGTACTAACTTTTAAAGTTTCTCACAAAGAGTGATGCGCCAGTAATTCACAGAAGATTAAGCTTGTGGCAAAACTCAAAAGTGTCACTTTGTAATTAACTCTGAACACAGATATAAAGGTGTTTCATTCCAGCCTGGAATGCACCTGGAATTCTCTTCTGTTCTTTTTCCGGGATTCTGGGGTGGTGACCTGCGCCACCACCACCTGATCAAAGCACCGTGATGTCCCTCCATTGATGGATTAAAGACCAGAAGTCCACATGACCGTCATCATCAAGTTCTTCCATGAGAACCCTGAATACAATGAGGACTGATTGAGGTCATTTATGTCAGGTAGAATGCCTAGAGGGGGCTGGGTGGTCTCATGGCCTGGAACCCCTGCAGATTTTATTTTTTTCTCCAGCCGTCTGGAGTTTTTTTTGTTTTTTCTGTCCTCCCTGGCCATTGGACCTTACTTTTTTTCTATGTTAATTAGTGTTCCCTTATTCTAATTTATATTTATTTTTTCTCTTTCTTCATCACGTAAAGCACTTTGAGCTGCATTATTTGTATGGAAATGGACTATATAAATAAATTTTGTTGTTGTTGTTCTGTGCCAAGTCAACAGAGTTGTTTATACCCTGCATCTCATTTCACACATTACCTCAATAAATATGTGCTCAACAGAGTGCTAGTTCACTCACCACAGAATTTACAATTGGATGAACTTGCTTAGCTTTACTACATAAGTATGTGGGGATCCGTCACAAACATGTCTGTGACCCAATTTGAGTTGTGGCCCATAGTTTAAGAAACACTCTATCTATCTATCTATCTATCTATCTATCTATCTATCTATCTATCTATCTATCTATCTATCTATCTATCTATCTATCTATCTATCTATCTATCTATCTATTCTGTTTTTCACTTAAACATCATTGGTTACAGGATCTTATTAACTCTTTAGGTTCAGTTCAGCTTCCGTTCCACCGATGGGGACTGACCTATAAGGCTAAATTAAAAAACAAACAAAAAAATAATTCCTTCATATTCTGGTATAATTAAAGTTTAGCATGTTGCCGTGAAAATGCTGTGTTACATGTCATATACGATATTGCAGTGCTTTTCTTTCTTCTTTCAAAGTTGACTGAACTGCTGTATTTCAGTGTCAACCCCCTTCAGTACGTATTCTTGAAAGACCCTGATTCAGTTTAGTTCAATAGTATTACTTACTAAAAAAGAGAGGTAATTTCAGCTTTCAAAGACACCTCATTCCATTTGGTATGTTTTGTTTATCATAGGATTGGTCAATTTGAATGTTAATATTTGAGTGTCCTCCTTCACTAGTCACCTGTTGGATCGCTACTTTATAAATTAAAACAACAGGCAGGTTATTCAGCAATTTGCTATCTGAATTCTCTATCTTCTGCCCTTTCTGGAAGAAAAATGAGCCACATTAATCAATTATCAAATAGGTCTTTATTACAGTTAATCAATGGATTCTACTCGTGTCAAAGATGAGATTTCAATGACCTTCTGTGCTTTTGAGTTATCATATTTAAAGGTTTTGACCCGCTTACATCATATATGATTTTGCTAACTAGTTAGCTCTGTAGAAACAATGTACACATAATTTTTGGTTTGCTAATTAGGGAACTGATTGATTAACTCTTAGTGGACAATTGCAAAAGTCATGTCTCACCTACATAATACAATGCTTTGTTTTGAGCCAACATACTGTATACTTGTGACCATGAAACGACCCACAAGTAACAGCTTCATATCCTAGAGTTAAAAATAGGACATTGCCTACCATCTAAGGAAATACATTCATCCTATGTGTGAGATTTCCTCTTGAAAATGCGACTTTGAAGAACAGACAAAAATCAGCTCTGTACAGAAAAAAAAACATTGTCAAACAATGATCACATAAGAAAGAATTAAAAGGCCATAAAGCAAAATTCATAACAGATAAATGTTCATATTAATAAGCAAAATAAATTACACACCTTTGAAACAAGGTAGTGTGTGCCTTTCTACTACTTACTTCCATGACATATTGATAAAGAAACTGTAGCTTATCGGGTTTTTAGATTGAAGCAGACAGCGAGTGAAAAAGAAATGAAGGTAGCAGTTTCCTTCAAAACAGTAAAAGGAGGCGTGTTAATTATAGATTTTCATAACTTTTTTTTTAGTTGTTCCCATCACTTTCAGTGATATCTTTTAAGATGTTTGGAAGATTATTACAACACATGGTAATAAGATTAACACTTGATAAAAATATGAAGGAATTTTGTAACTTATTCTGCTGTAATATATGTGCTCAGCATAGCTAATTCTCCATGGAAAGAGAAATGTCTGCCCTTTTTTCTGATGGGTCAGTCAGTCAGTCTCCAACCCGCTATATCCTAACACAGGGTTACGGGGGTCTGCTGGAGCAAATCCCAGCCAGCACAGGGTGCAAGGCAGGAACCAATCCCGGGCAGGGTGCCAACCCACCGCAGGACACACACACACACATACTAGGGACAATTGAGAATCGCCAATACACCTAACCTGCATGTCTTTGGACCGTGGGAGGGAACCAGAGCACCTTTTCTGATGGGTAATATTTGAATATTAAGTGAAGTATGATGAAGCTATTGCCAGTTAAATCAAAATAGCATAAAATAGCCAAGAGTAATGCTGAGTTTAAAGGGTTAAAGGTGAAAAAGGTCCAATGTGATCTGACATGATTTCAGGCTTTATTTCATCAAATGCTGAAATTTTCATAAGATGTATTGCATTAAAAATGCAAGAAGACATGGCCACAATGGAACTACTGGTTACTTTAAGATTTCACAACAGTTAAAAATCACCAGAAGTGATATTTAAAAATTAAATCATGAGAGCACATGATTGTTAATGCATGCTCCTGAAATGGTTCATGCCTATACAGGAAACACCTTAGAAAATGGCCTTGGAGGACTTGCTGCACTTCCTCTGTTAGTCACGTATCGCTATGTGACACAAACAAAGCCTTGCATGAGGTTTTGATACATAGAAGTAGGTGACTAATAGATGAACTGTAGGTATCACCTTATCATTTTCTCCTAATGACTACAGACCAGTGGCACTTACAGTATGTCTCACGTCATGAGGACCTTTGAATGGTACTGGACTATATGAGTCCTCTTGTGGTTGACCACCTGGACCCACTGTAGTTTGCCTAATGGACAAAGATTGGAGTGGTGGATACAATTATCTATCTGCTCCACAAGGCTTATTCTCACTTGGGCAAAGCTGGGAGCACTGTGAGGATTCTGTTTTTATTAATTTCTGTAGTGCCTTCAATACCATCCAGCCATCCCTGCTAAGGTGTAAACTAAGAGATATACAGGTGGATGAGCCTTTGGTGTCCTTGATAATGGAGTGTTTGAAGGACAGACCACAGTTTGTGAGATGCAAGCACTGTTTGAGCAACACTAGAGCACCACAAGGAACAGGCTTATCTGTTTTTCTCTTCACTCTGCACACCTCAAACTATAAATATGAGGTGAGACACAAAAATAACAGGGCTGGGCTTGGGGCTTCCCTGGAAAATCATCAGGAGGTCTTTCTAGAACTATATCCCCTCCTACACGCTGACCGGCTAGGTATATATTGTGAACAGCCCAGTCAGCATTTGCACAACAGTCCCTACACGAGTTGCCACTATAATGTTGGGTGAAAAAAATCGAACAGCGAATCAACATCAAATTTTTTGAGAAATTCAACAAAACGGCCACAGAAGCTTATGAAATGATAAAAACAGTGTACAATGATACCAGTTTCTCACACACAAGTTTTGGCGCAAACATTTCAAGGATGGAGAAGAAAATGTGGAAGATGTTCAACACCCAGGTTTTTGCTTTACCAAGACAACGCTCCCACACACAATGCTTTTTCCATAAAGCAGTTTTTGACTGACAAAAACATTCCTGTCCTTGATCATCCTCTCTATTCGCCAGATTTAGCTCCCTGTGATTTTTACTTGCTCCTGCCAATCAAAAGTTACCTGAAGGGAACACATTTTTCTTCAGTGGATGAAGTGAAGACAGAATCAACAAGCCTGTTGAAGAACCTCAAGCAAGAAGACTTCCAGCATTGTTTCAATCACTGTAAGATACATATGGAGCAGTGTAGAAATCAGGAGGGGGAGTACACAGATGGTGACAATGTTTAGAATGCTGTAATTCATCAATTTTTTTTTACCAATCCGGTTATTTTTGTGTCTCACCTCGTATAGCAGAAGGCGAGGTCACTTATAGAAATTCTCAGAAGATTCTGCCCTTATATGGTGTATTGATAAAGGGAACGAAACAGAGGAGAGGAGTCAGGTGGAGAACTTTAATTGTTGGTGCAAAGAGAACTGTCTGCATCTTAACATCAGCAAAAACAAGGAACTGGTTATTGACTTTCACTGCACCAAAGAGCTTATATGTCCTGTCACTATTCAGGGGACTGTGACGGCCATTCCAGAACATTGTACTTCTCCCTCTGTATGAATGCCTTTGTAGATTTCCAACTGTGTTTTGGGTCATTGTCTTGTTGGAATATCCAACCCCTGCGTAACTTCAACTTTGTGACTGATGCTTGAACATTATCCTGAAGAATTTGTTGATATTGGGTTGAATTCATCCGACCCTCGACTTTAACAAGGGCCCCAGTCCCTGAACTAGCCACACAGCCCCACAGCATGATGGGACTTCCACCAAATTTGACAATAGGTAGCAGGTCTTTCTTTTGGAACTGTTCTTCTTCTGCCATGCAAAGCGCTTTTTGTTCTGACCAAATAACTCAATTTTTGTCTCATCAGTCCAAAGCCTTGTTAAGTTGCAGCTTTGTGCTAAAATCATGTAAATTATTTTTTTCCTCATTAAGTAATAAACAGTAACCCAGAACGACAAAACTTTAGAGTTTTTTGATAATTTATTAAAAATAAAAACTGAAATAGCACAAGTATTTTACTGTACATTACTTATATTTCAATTATAAAGGGTGACTTTGTGTAAAATTTGTGAAATTTTAAAGCACATTTTCCAAAATTAAAATGAATTTTATTTAAAAACTGAGCTCTAAATATGGTTACAGTTGCGCCATAGTAATTAGTCACTCTAAACATTCTGTACCATTAAATTCTGAAATGACAAATATGTATAATTAATTCCCCAGGATCCTGTTGTTGTGTGTGTTGATGGAACCCACTGGAGGGAATTGTTTTAAATAGCTAGCAGACTTTATGGTGGGTGCCATAGTCGAGTCATAGATGTTCTTTTATACTGTAAAAGACTAAAAGTTAATTTATTGCTCTTTTTTTTTCAATTGTTATCAGGCAAAGCATTATTTTAGAAAGAAAAGAAAATGCACAGTATGTAGTTGGGCAATAAAATAAAGAGATTTGTCCAAATAAAGCAAAGGATAAATGTAGTTGGTGACTGCTTTGGCTTTAATTTCTGAGACACATCTGAGGAGACACCAAGAAGAAAACATTAACCCAAGATAAGAATTTTAAAAACCGACTTCATCTCAAAGGTAATGTGGTGTAAAATTTGACAACGTTTACCTCACGTGGACACAACGGTGGCCTGACTTTCTAATTTAGTTTCCCTGAACTGTTAGTGAAGATAATCAATTCATTTCACATTACACTATTTAATTTTATATTATACAATCATCTTATGAGAAACATAGCATTCCAAAATGAATAATTGAATATTTTTATGTTTAATTTTGGCATTTGAATTGCACTCTGATTTGCCTTTACAGTGCCTTGTCCTAAAAAAATAGAATTGATCCAAAGCCTCATTAATATGAAGAGTTACTTTTTATTAAATAACAGTACGTACAAACCATCTCATAAAAAGAAAAAAATTAGATTTGCACATGGAATGTACTCTTCTTTCCATGCTATTACCATTGAATACTATAAAGTCTTCAATCAAGTTTTAATTGATTGTATAAAAAAAACTTTCTAATAAATAAATATGAAACCTGCTTTATCCTGTTTAGGGTTATGGCGATCTGCTGTCTATCTCAGCAGCATTGAGCACAAGGTAGCATCCTTGGATGGAACGTCAGTCCATCTGAGGGCGCAATCATAACATTCATTAATTCAGGATCCTGGAAGCATCAAATGCAAGGGAGAATCAGACCTGGAGGGGGCGCCAGCCCAGCACACAGTGTTCATCTTGAGCTACCACTTAACCTACTTTGTGTACCTTTAGTTTCCATTACAAAAAAGAAATACATTTAAAATATATTTTAAATATATATTTTAAAGTATGTTACAATATACATTAGGGATAATATATGTTGAGAAGATTACAGTACATGTTTTATCATAGAATAAATATACTGCATCCTACTTAAAATGAATTAATGGGGAGGCCTGTATTTAATTTTTAATAGCCATAAAGGGTCTTTTAGAAACACCAAACCAAACACAGTATACTACATGTCTTACATACAACGTATTTATAAACATGTTCATTATAAGAAATTCAGGGTATTGTATGTTTGATTGTATTTCAAAGAAAACTTTAATGTATATGTTTGAACTAAATACAGTTTATTTTACAAGATATGTCCACCTTTTTTCAGGCGTATTGCAATATTTCATTTTTGTAAGGACTGACAGAGAAAAATTGAACTATCCACAGAAAGAGTCAGAGATAATATGCGAGTGATTTGAACCTCTGAAGCTATGAGGGAATAGAAGTGAACCAGTAACATAAGAAAAAATTCATATATTGCAATACATCCAAAAAATATGCGAACATGTCTTTCAGTATAATGTAAAACATAATGCAGTTAAAATATGCATTTTAAGATTATATCTGAAATACAATAAAACCTATATTTCCCTTAAGACATTGTAACAAACAAACAAACATATTTCCAAGTATATTGTGTATCTCAAACACGTGGAAAAAAGTGATAGTATTATTAATTCGTTAAAAGTGCATCCCTTCAATGTTAGCTTCTGGAGATGAATACTCACCAGGCTAACTATAAATGAGCTACAAATATTACCCCTTTTACATTTTTTTTTACAATTTGTAAATTATTGGGTTATATTTTTAATTCGATGTTAAACGATGTTGAAATGCTGAAATAAATATATATTGCATAGTATATTCTAAACACTGTATAGTTTAAAAATATATTTTAATGTCTTGCAGTATATTATAGTGTTTCAGAATTTATTGAGAAATGAATTTTTATATTTCTTAAAAAATATATTGTAATATACAGTACAATAAGGTGATACTTTACATATTTTACAATATATGTCAGTATACTGCAAGTTAGTGTAACACATTTACTCTTGAAATACTTGTAACATATTTAAAAATATGATTTTTAAAAATATATTTTATGTATATTACATTTTTGTAAGAATAACACCCGTTCACAAAGGTTGTAGATTCTCATGTAGCATTTTAAAATACAAAGCATCAACATGCAATCAAAATGATAAACACACAGTTTAAAAAAGTATTAAGCTCTATATGTTAGTATACTGCAAGATATTTATCCTTGAAGTATATTATAACATTTTTTTTAAATAAACTTTATGTTGGAATATAAACTCTAAAATCTGTATTATAACTAAAATTTACAGAATATTTAAAATTATCTTCTTGTAGTTTTCTAAAATGTATGTTACAGTATATTATTCCTAATATATTAAAATACATTGATAATTTTTTTACATTTTGAATTACATTGCAGTATAGAGAAACAATCATTTATATATTTTATAATATATGACAGTATACTGTAAGATATAATTAGAGTATACTGTAATGTTTAAAAAAAAATAATGTTGATAGAAATATATTTAAAATTATATTTAATTTTTGCAAGGGTGTGCTCCAAGCACAACAGAAATCTGTTAACAATTGTGCTGTAGGCTAATTTTAGATAAAGGTGTCATCACAATATATAGTAAGTTTTTTTTATATATAATTCATGACTTTTGAAGGTTCAAATTCAGGATTTACTTTATGCAAATAGTACATTGTAATTCTTACTCTTGCCTGTTCTATGATAAGATGAATTAACATATAGCAGTACACCAAGAGGTCTTTGATACGAATAAACCGTAATGTGTCACTCAGTCTTTAGGAAGTTACATTAAGTCTCTTGCCCTGTCCTTGCTATTAGCGCCAAGCGTAGTTCTTGTTTAATGCCCAGCAGCTCCAGTCGTCTGACTGCAGATCAGCTACAGTTCTATTTCTAAACCGTTCTAATTTTTATCACTTAGGGGAGCTGCACTTTTTCCATATAATGAATTAGTTAAAACACCACTTAGCTGCAGGTTGAGAAAGTTGGTTATTTAAAATAATATTATGCAGATAACAATAGTTCAATTATTTTTGCTGTTCCATTTATTTCTAGAGAAATGACTCTTGTTTTTGGTAATTCTATGGGTTAGCAGCCGTAGAAGGGTGCTTCGGTGTGAGCCATGTGTGGGCGCATGACCTCCACTGCAACTGACTCACTTGCATTGGGCATCCGAGTGTCGCTGAGAACAGCAGTTTAGGCTCCTTCAGATCTCAACTTAATGTTATCTTGAACAATCAGGTGAACAGAATTGACCGGCTTGTTGGGCTGAATGGCCTGTTCTTATTGTTTCTGGTGTTCTAAGGTTAAGGATATCTTAAATCTCAAAACAGATTCCAAGATATTTTAAAATACTACACTGTTTATTTTGAGATGTCTCAAATGAGTTTCAAAATATCATCAAATAAGTTCCTGTGTATTTTCAAATATTTTAAACTGAGTCTATATACATTTTTGATATCTTAAAATTACATCCTTGTGATGTTGGGAGGGTCATTAAATTACACAGAGGGGACTGGTTGTTGATTTGCTCCTGTGACAGTTGGAGGATGCACACTGTAAGAAAACTGTAGTAGTAAAAGTTTGGAGTTTGGAGAAGGAACTGGTCTCATGTGTTTTTTCATAGCAGATACAACAGTCCTCTTTAATTGCCTTTGTTATCAGTGGAACATCATGTCTATGTTCAGATATCTTGAAATGCACTTCAGATATCTGTAATGAACAGGAAGCCATTTTAAGATATCTGGAAATGTAACCATATTGACTCACAGTTCAGATAACTACAAATCATTTTTAGAGATCTCAAATGCATTTCATGATCTCTTAAAAGGGGTGTATGATCCATTTCAGATATCTTAAAATGTATTTCAAGATATATTCAAAATACATTAGGATATCTTGAAAAAGGCATGGACTTTTCAAGATATATGAACATTTTTCATAAATCAGGGACTTTTTAGAATCTCAGGAACGTTTGTTACATTCCCATGGCATGAACTTGGGGCATTTGTGTTCCCTGGTAGGTAGTTCTTTCTACTTTTTTTTAGCTCCTACTCTAGGATATCATGGGAGGGGATCGGGCGAGGAATTGTGCTAACTGGTTGACCACAAATCAGTTAGTTAGTTTGTACTTTGGATCGCTCTGTCCACTATGTCCCATTTTGCATGCTCTCCCTGTCACACGAAGAGTTCATACTGGCTGTTTACTTCATTTTCATCAGTAAAAATGTTTGCAATGCTATATCAAGTCAGTCTATAGTTTTTTGTACCTACCTAGAATTTTTTACCTAACATATATAATTGGAGCATCGACAGCATTTAGTTTTGATTTTTATTTTTTTCTTCATCACTCAATGAACAACATGAGTGATTGGAAATGTGACATTTTCTCATTGAATTTTTTATAGTTGCAATTCACATCTGGAAAACAATGTTCAGTAATGTAGATAACAGTATCAGAAAGGGATTCGTTGTGATAAAAAGGACATGAAAATGCAGTTAAGGGTAAGCCAGAGGAGAGACAGCAATTCACACCTGGGGCTTCATGTAAAACGACGTGCGTAGAACTCACACTATAACATGGCATATGGACAAAAGTGGAAAGTGCTTACGCACAAAAAAATCCATCCATCCATCCATCCATCCATCCATTGTCTCCCGCTTATCCGAGGTCGGGTCGCGGGGGGCAGCAGCTTGAGCAGAGATGCCCAGACTTCCCTCTCCCCCGGCCACTTCTTCTAGCTCTTCCGGGAGAATCCCAAGGCGTTCCCAGGCCAGTCGAGAGACATAGTCCCTCCAGCGTGTCCTGGGTCTTCCCCGGGGCCTCCTCCCGGTTGGACGTGCCCGGAACACCTCACCAGGGAGGCGTCCAGGAGGCATCCTGATCAGATGCCCGAGCCACCTCATCTGACTCCTCTCGATGCGGAGGAGCAGCGGCTCTACTCTGAGCCCCTCCCGGATGACTGAGCTTCTCACCCTATCTTTAAGGGAAAGCCCAGACACCCTGCGGAGGAAACTCATTTCAGCCGCTTGTATTCGCGGTCTCGTTCTTTCGGTCACTACCCATAGCTCATGACCATAGGTGAGGGTAGGAACATAGATCGACTGGTAAATTGAGAGCTTCGCCTTGCGGCTCAGCTCCTTTTTCACCACGACAGACCGATGCAATGCCCGCATTACTGCGGATGCCGCACCGATCCGCCTGTCGATCTCACGCTCCATTCTTCCCTCACTCGTGAACAAGACCCCGAGATACTTGAACTCCTCCACTTGGGGGCAGGATCTCGCTACCAACCCTGAGAGGGCACTCCACCCTTTTCTGGCTGAGGACCATGGTCTCAGATTTGGAGGTGCTGATTCTCATCCCAGCCGCTTCACACTCGGCTGCGAACCGATCCAGAGCGAGCTGAAGATCACGGCCTGATGAAGCAAACAGGACAACATTATCTGCAAAAAGCAGTGACCCAATCCTGAGCCCACCAAACTGGACCCCCCTCAACACCCTGGCTGCGCCTAGAAATTCTGTCCATAAAAGATATGAACAGAATCGGTGACAAAGGGCAGCCCTGGCGGAGTCCAACTCTCACTGGAAACGGGTTCGACTTACTGCCGGCAATGCGGACCAAGCTCTGGCGCCGATCGTACAGGGACTGAACAGCCCTTATCAGGGGGGGCCGGTACCCCATACTCTCGGAGTACCCCCCACAGGATTCCCCGAGGGACACGGTCGAATGCCTTTTCTAAGTCCACAAAACACATGTAGACTGGTTGGGCAAACTCCCATGCAGCCTCCAGGACCCTGCTAAGGGTATAGAGCTGGTCCACTGTTCCGCGACCAGGACGAAAACCACACTGTTCCTCCTGAATCCGAGGCTCGACTATCCGACGGACCCTCCTCTCCAGGACCCCTGAATAGACTTTTCCAGGGAGGCTGAGGAGTGTGATCCCTCTGTAGTTGGAACACACCCTCCGATCCCCCTTCTTAAAGAGGGGGACCACCACCCCGGTCTGCCAATCCAGAGGCACTGTCCCTGATGTCCATGCGATGTTGCAGAGGCGTGTCAGCCAAGACAGTCCTACAACATCCAGAGCCTTGAGGAACTCCGGGCGTATCTCATCCACCCCCGGGGCCCTACCACCAAGGAGTTTTTTGACCACCTCGGTGACCTCAGTCCCAGAGATGGGGGAGTCCACCTCTGAGTCCCCAGGCTCTGCTTCCTCATTGGAAGGCATGTTAATGGGATTGAGGAGGTCTTCGAAGTATTCCCCCCACCGACCCACAACATCCCGAGTCGAGGTCAGCAGCGCACCATCCCCACCATATACAGTGTTGACACTGCACTGCTTCCCCTTCCTGAGACGCCGGATGGTGGACCAGAATCTCCTCGAAGCCGTCCGAAAGTCATTCTCCATGGCCTCCCCAAACTCCTCCCACGCCCAAGTTTTTGCCTCAGCAACCACCAAAGCCGCATTCCGCTTGGCCTGCCGGTACTTATCAGCTGCCTCCGGGGTCCCACAGGACAAAAGGGTCCTGTAGGACTCCTTCTTCAGCTTGACGGCATCCTTCACCGCCGGTGTCCACCAGCGGGTTCGGGGATTGCCGCCACGACAGGCACCGACCACCTTACGGGCCACAGCTCCGGTCAGCTGCCTCAACAATAGAGGCACGGAACATGGCCCATTCGGACTCAATGTCCCCCACCTCCCTCGGGATGTGGTCGAAGTTCTGCCGGAGGTGGGAGTTGAAGCTACTTCTGACAGGGGGCTCTGCCAGACGTTCCCAGCAGACCCTCACAACACGTTTGGGCCTACCACGCCTGACCGGCATCCTCCCCCACCATCGAAGCCAACTCACCACCAGGTGGTGATCAGTTGACAGCTCCGCCCCTCTCTTCACCCGAGTGTCCAAGACATGTGGCCGCAAGTCCGACGACACGACCACAAAGTCGATCATCGAACTGAGGCCTAGGGTGTCCTGGTGCCAAGTGCACATATGAACACCCCTATGCTTGAACATGGTGTTCGTTATGGACAATCCGTGACGAGCACAGAAGTCCAATAACAAAACACCGCTCGGGTTCAGATCAGGGGGGGCCATTCCTCCCAATCACGCCCTTCCAGGTCTCACTGTCATTGCCCACGTGAGCATTGAAGTCTCCCAGCAGAACGATGGAGTCCCCAGAAGGTATGCCCTCTAGCACCCCCTCCAGGGACTCCAAAAAGGGTGGGTACTCCGAACTGCTGTTTGGTGCATACGCACAAACAACAGTTAGGACAAACAGTTAGGTTAAACAAACCTCCTATGAAGAAAAACAATTTTGGACGGCGTTTTCCCTTGCCCGGACGCGGGTCACCGGGGGCCCCACTCTGGAGCCAGGCCTGGAGGTGGGGCTCGATGGCGAGCGCCTGGTGGCCAGGCCTGCACCCATGGGGCTCGGCCGGGCACAGCCCGAAGAGGCAACGTGGGGTCCCCCTTCCCATGGGCTCACCACCTATGGGAGGGGCCAAGGAGGTCGGGTGCAGTGTGAGTTGGGTGGTGGCCGAAGGCGGGGACCTTGGCGGTCCGATCCTCGGCTACAGAAACTGGCTCTTGGGACGTGGAATGTCACCTCTCTGAAGGGGAAGGAGCGTGAGCTAGTGCGCGAAGTTGAGAGGTTCTGGCTAGATATAGTCGGACTCACCTCGACGCACAGCTTGGACTCTGGAACCAATCTCCTTGAGAGGGGCTGGACTCTCTACCACTCTGGAGTTGCCCCCGGTGAGAGGCACCGAGCAGGTGTGGGTATACTTATTGCCCCCCAACTTGGAGCCTGTACATTGGGGTTTACCCCGGTGGACGAGAGGGTAGCCTCCCTTCGCCTTCGGGTGGGGGGGACGGGTCCTAACAAAAAAATCCAGCTGCATAAATCTGTGCGTATGCCAACGTCCATGTTCTTCCACTACATAAATCCTGGTCAGCGTGAAAAGTAACGCACGTGCACGTGCCTGCTGTCCCGCCCCAACTCCTCCCAGAATTATGCCTCTTTGAATATGCAAATCAATATAAATAGCCCTTAAGCTCAGCCTTCTGTGAAAAGACAATATCAAAAGCATGGGGGAAAAAGAAGAATTTCAGTGAATACCAAGTGGAGACAAAGAAAAACGTACTATTTGTTGGTTTAAACAGTGATATAATCAACAAAAGGAAGTTGATCAAGTGACATAGCGTGTCGGAGAAACTCGAAAGCTCAAGTTCACAAAGTCGCACAGTGCCCGAAATAAAAAAGAAATTGTCACATATCAAAGTCGCCATGAAAAGGCTAGTTGTAGTCCACCGTCCGAGTGTCATATTTAAGCTTATTACGGTACAGAGAAGAAAAAAAAGGCACACAGTGGGAAAAAAGCACTAAATGCCTACTTTAATCTCGAAATTTCCACTTTAATCACATAGTTTATTTTGTCATTAAAGTAGAATATCATAAACTTCATCTTAAAATGGTTTAATTTACTAGTTTCTCAAATCCCATCGTAACTAAAGTAGCACGTTAAATGCTTTGTTTTGTATTTGATCTTCTATGTGCGCTATGTGTGTGAATCACTACGTGCTTATGGGCTTTCTCTTCCTCCGACAGGACACAGAATCCATTCGTAATATTACAGCTGTCTGAATAAATAATATACTGAGATGTATACGTGATATAATTTTCATGATGATAGGAGTTAAACCATGTTATTAAACATGGGAACATGGTGGCGCAGTGATTGTTCATGTCTCACGCAAGATGCTTGCTGCGCCATGCGTAACCTCCGATGAAATATTTTATTGTAGCAGTACTGTCTCTTTCAAACGTACTAAACCCTAATTCCTGTCCTTACTTTTCTTTCTCCAAATACTCAATCGCCACACAATCAACTCTGTAATATACGTTAAGCTATCTGTAAGCTCATAACGCCGATTCTTCTAAACTTTTAAGGAACATTGAAATATCTTCGTAGTACGTGTTTAATTATTCTATACATTCAGTGTTGCATCAGACCCAGCAAGAATGCAGCACGAGGCAGGAAAAATCCGTGAACGGAGCGCCAGATCTTTGCTAGCGCAGTGACACCATGTCCTCACATGTTTAATTATTAACAATATAGATTATTTAAATGAAGTTAAAGTTTTATCCGTATAATATAATAAACATATTTTGCTGCATTTCATCTTAAAAATGATATCGTCATTGTTTGTAAATACGCACTTTTATAAAGTGGCTCATGTTGTGCAATATTATAACTGTATTGCAGGTTTACAGTAAGGTAATGGTACTTCTAAGTACAAACAGTTCTACAAGGAGCACTTGATGGACCGATTGAGTGCATTTATAGTTCTTGGGATGAAACTGTTTCTGAACCGCGAGGTCCGTACAGGAAATGCTTTGAACCGTTTGCCATATTAGAGCAGTTCAAATAGGCAGCATGGCTGAGGCAGCGTGTGCTTGATGCTGTATATGACTAATTCTCTGCTGTAGATCTGTGATTTCCCACTCAGATATAGTGATATAAATACTCCGAGTGGTGCAGTGAGAGCAATATGGAAACAGATGATCCACTGTGGCAACCCCTAATGGGAGCAGCTGAAAGAAGAAAAAGAAGGTGCAGTGAGAGTAAAAACGCTAAAGCAGTTATGGTATTTGGAATAGTTCGGCTATTCCCTGGACCATTATATTGTTACAGGTTAATTACAATCAGATGCATTAAACTAATAAACAATATGCAGTTACTTTCAGTGTATATGATAAAGCCGCGTCAGGGATGTGGATCTAAAAAAGAAAGGGTAACCATGCAGGAACAGTAGCACTGCCTTGATGCTGGGTGCCGCCAGTCTGCAAAACTGAGCTGAGAACTTGCGTACGCCAGGGTTGGAGCTACCATGGAAATGTGCGTGGCTTTACGCCAAGTTTAGGTTTTATACATCGCGATTTGAGCGTGGAAATATTCGTACGTTACATGAAGCCCCTGGTTACCAACCTTCAATGTGCATTGCTTGTGTCAGTAATAGGGGTCTTTCATTTGAAACAAATTATATAATCAATATACATTTTCTGAACAGAATTTCAACAACAGGCATGAGAATTGCACCAAATTAGGAAAAGTCAAGGAGCGAGAGGAGCATGACATGCACACTGATTAAATAAAGTTTTAAAAATGCAACTCCAATTGGTGTGGCACTTCCAGTTTTTAAGGCTATGCATAATGTCAAGTGCTCTGCTTTACAGCCTGCCTCATCCTTTTGATATTTTCTGGTGTTCTTACATATCTCAATGATCCAAAAAATACATCGTACACACAATGAGAAGACAGAGATTTATTGAACCACTCAAAAACAGTGTGACAAGAAGGAGTTCTTCCTCACTGAGGCATGTGACACATTTAGATTCAGTATATATATATATATATATATATATATATATATATATATATACCCATCTCTGCTGACTCACCCCATAACAACCCAAAATTATCACCACATCCTTATGCCGCACCCATTATTTTCACTTCGAGCTTGTCTAAGTAATTTTCTCCTTTCTCTGCCTGTTTTATACATGACTACATGAGTAGTACCTGTCCTAGAACATTACCTTATGAAGTGCTTTGACACTAGAATCCCTGAAGCCTATGAAAAAACTTGTAATCCCCAGCCACCTTAATTACTTCGCACCTCTCCGTCAGCAT
Organism: Erpetoichthys calabaricus; assembly: GCF_900747795.2. Taxonomy (NCBI): domain Eukaryota; kingdom Metazoa; phylum Chordata; class Cladistia; order Polypteriformes; family Polypteridae; genus Erpetoichthys; species Erpetoichthys calabaricus. The sequence continues at coordinate 307,142,280 of NC_041397.2, read as the reverse complement.
CTTTGTTTTGCAAATGTGACGATCAGCACAAGCAGCAAGCAGCCTCCTATCAAATACCCTCTCCAAACACCCTCCTCGCTGCAGCTGAAGTTGGAGAAAAAGCTCTCCCAGCTCAAGTTTCTTTATCTGGGTGTGAGGTACCTGGAGTTATAGAAGGTAAATAATATATTGTTATTTGGAACACATGCATTTCATGTGTGTTCCGTGTCTACAACGATCTGTGTAAATGTAGGATGACAGGAAATGCGAGGCAAGAAATGTTGAACACATACCTATGTTATAGTACTAATGACAAAATTTCGACATGAAGTGTATAATGTGTGAAGACTAAAGTCCAAATATCAAATAAACATTTTCACAAATGGTACAAGTATAACAAAACAAATGCGCTTTTATTCAAGAGTATGGAATTCATTCACACTTTTTCTAACTGTAGATTGACACGCTAGTCCAGTGGTCACCTCTTATCCATTTGGTGTGTGGACTGGTTCGTGCTAATGCTTCACAATTCTCAATGTGGCTGTTGGTATTACATTGGATATTCTAATTTCAATTAGCACATCAAAACACAAAGTTGTAAGCTCCGATTAAAATAAGAACTCAGTATTTCAAAAGCAAGAATGTAAAGCAATTAAAAAGCTCTTTTGAAGCAATTTATTTGAAATTGTAGTTACAATTTACAAATCTAGTATTGTACTGAGGACAGAACATTACTGGTTATAACCTACTTGTCCGTAATTAATACCAGGTTTACATTTTGTACCATCACATTGAGATTTCATTTAGGATCAGTCTTACAATATAGTAAAAAATACCTCTGAGACACCAAGATTCAATATGCAAAAATATTAAAATATATTGAAATAGATAGATCTTTATTTGGACCTAGGAGTAAATTTAGTTTTTTGCAAAAGCACTTTAAATAAATAAATAATAAATTTGTAGATGCATAAATAAATAAATATATACACACTGTAATGACTATAAAAAAAGAAAATTAAAAAGAAAGAAATGTTTTGACTTGGCTGTCCCAGTCCCAGTGAGGCTCTATACAGACATATTGTTGATGGTATAAAGGAGCACCCATCGCGCTTTTTGACGCACTTCTACTTAATAATTTCTTAGCTGAAAGTCCTTGGTGTTGGCATGTCAGAGAGAGGATGTGCAGCATTGTTCATAACAGCACTCAGTTATAGAAGATGTGAAGGATGACATAATTTCCCACATTAAACAAACACAGTCTCCTATGGAAAAAGAGCCTGCTGTACCCTTTGCTCTATAGCTCCTCTGTGTGCTGAGATCAGTTCAACCAGTCATCAAGGTGGACCCCCAAGTTCTCATAGTAGATGACCACCTCTACATCCACTCCTTGAACAGTGACCAGACATAGAGGCTCTTGGTATGGTGAGGCATATTCTAAATTATATAGCAGAGTAGTTTTTAACTAGTGTTTACAGTATCTTAGAAATATTTACTAATATAATTTCTAAAATGTATCTGACAGTATACAATTCCTAGTATTTTAAAAATACATTAAAAAAAGGTTTATATTTGGGGAAAGTATAATAATTAGCAATAATTTATATATTTTCCAATATATTTTAGTGTACTGCAAGATACTACAATATATTTATCCTCAAAATATATTGTTAACATATTTTAAAATATATTCATATTGGTAGAAATATATATTTTTAAAAATATATTTTACATATCTTTTATTCTTGAAATGGGCTATCACTAGGAAAATGCTATTTAACTTAAAAGTGGTACATGAGGACAAATGGAACATCAATTATAAATGCAAGATAGGAGACACTGTTCTAAAAGAAGCAACCTTTAAACAGGATTTAGGGGTTATATTGACACAGCACTTTCATCATCCAAACAATTTGTAGAAGCAATTGAAAATGTAAATAAAATGTTAGGTTTTAGAAAGCTAAATGCAAATCGAGGGAAGTTATGCTCTGGCTCTATAATGCATTGGTGAGATTTTGTGAAGTTTTGTGTGCAGCTCTTGTCACCACACAGCAAAAAAGACAGCAGCTGTTGAGGCTGTACAGATAAGAGCAAATCAGGTACATCATGGGACTTAAGGACATGTCCTACTCTGACAGATATGGACCATTAGACCTGTTCAGTCTCAAACAGTGGAGGCTATGTCAGGACATAATCCAGGTCTTCAAAATTCTCACAGGCATTCATAAAGTACTCTTTCAACTTAACAGTGAATGACATACTCTGTGACACCAGAGGAGAAGAAGTGCATTTAGGACTGAAACCAGAAAGCACTTCTTTACGCAAAGAACTGGGGGACAGATTAGTTAATAGCTAAACAATCAAATGTGATAGACTAAATAGTCTCTTTTAATTTGTCAGATTTATGTTCATATATTCTAAATGTAGTTGCTAAAATATGCTCTTCTTTCTAGGTTACACTGAACACTGGCATGATGAAGAACAACACTACAACTGTTTCAGAATTCATTCTTGATTGTGCAATCGATCCCCAGCAGAAAATCCAAATAGCTGCTATCCTCATAATTATCTACTTTGTAACTCTTTTGGGAAACTCGTTGGTTATCTTTGTCATAAAATGTAATCGTCACCTCCACACGCCAATGTTTTTGTATATTGGAACGCTGGCATTCATCGACCTGTTAAACAGCACAACTGTAAATCCAAAAATAGTGGCTAATATTTTAGGCTCTTCTGCTATTTTGTATGGACTGTGCTTCTTTCAAATGATTTTCCGGAGCCACTTGTCAGCAACTGAATGTTTTCTCTTTGCACTGATGGCATGTGACCGCTATGTTGCTGTGCTTCACCCTTTACGATACCCGGCACTCATTACAAACAAACTTGTTTGGATTTGTATCTTTATTCTTAATGTAGCCAGTGTTGTGCTCTTTCTCCCATTTGTATGTTATGGTGCGGAACTTTCATTTTGTCGTGATAATGTCCTACCTTACTGTTTTTGTGACTATGTTACACTGGTCCAACTTTCTTGCAATGAAGACCCCAAATATTTATTTATATTATCCCCTACATTCATTTTTGTTAGCATAATCCCCATAGTAGTCATTATCATCACGTACATTAAGATTGCTAGGGCTGCCCTGAAGATCTCCTCGGGCGATGAGACAAAAAAAGTCTACAGCACCTGCCTGACCCACCTAATAGTAATGGGGCTGTTTTTTTTACCACTCGCAGTGACATATGGCTTACCAGGGATGGGAGTAAGGCTGTCTAATGAGGCACGTAATGAAATGGAAATTATCGTAAATGTGGTGCCACCAATGCTGAATCCTATCATCTACAGCTTTAGAAACCATGATATAAAAAAAAGCATTTACAAGATGTTTTTTTCTAAAAGGGCACTGAGTAAATTGTAAATATTAGTCAAATAAACAGTGAAGAAAAGATCACTTGAAAGTATTTAAGAATAAAGTTTAGCAATGATTATATATATACATATAATATATATATATATATATATATATATATATATACAGGGTGGTCCAGATCTAACTGTGCAATTATTGCATTGCAGTGCATTAAAAGTTGCATAGTTAGATCTGTATATATATATATATATATATATATATATATATATATATATATAATGTATAAAGTAATTATACAGTAATTTAATTTCATAGAAATGGATAGTCAACAAAAATAATGTAACTGCCACAAAAAGTTATATAAAAAAATCAAATTACTGTGTTGGATAGCACAGGGGCACAGAAGTCAACATTGTAGCCTCAAAATTCCAAAATTACTGCATCCATGGGTTTTTTTATTTAAGTATAGTTTTCCTGCTGCATCCCACCACTGATGACCTGATACTGTTGGCATCTATTGAGAATGAGCTAAAGAAGAAGCTGAGCTGCTGGATCAAATGGGTTTGGAGCAAAAGTATGGGAGTGAAAAGAGAAACGATGACGTTTATGAGTGGCCAAAGCAACCAAAGCCACTGTGGACAGGTTCAAAGTATTAGGATTCCATGGATTGTCTGCAAAAAAGGTATGGACAGAAACTCAATCAGTTTTATAGTTGTTGTTGCTGGTTGCATGCCAGGCACAGTGAAATCAAAGGAAAATTTGGGATAAGCAGCAGATGAATCAGTATGCAAGCATTGTAAAGATGATCTGAGAGACATTTCACAAAATAATGTTGCTCACTATTGATGGATACGACACCAAAGTTTGTAATGCGTTCTGTTACCTTGCAGTGCAGCGGAGGGATTTAAGGATGTTTTTGCTGCAAGATTAAAATGCGCATAGGTGAACTTAAGAGAATTCTCTGAAGTAATTCAGACTAAAGGAATTTCTCTAAAATTAAAAGGTATAGTGTACAAAGTATGTGTGACGGCCAACCATGCTATATGCTTCTGACACATAGGGCATGAAAGGTGAGGAAGTCACGGCTATACAGCGAATGAATATGAGGATACCATGGCAGATGGCTTGTGTGCCACTGAGAGAGCACAGAAGGAATCCTCAAATTCACAGTCTGGTTGATGTGGAAGATGTAGTACAAGAAGTGAGGAAAAATAATTTATGTTGGTATGGACACGTGCAAAGAAAAGATGAAGATAGGTAGATCAAGAAAGTCATGGCCTTGAAAGTTAGTGGAAGCCGGACCAAATGCAAACCTAAGAAAATCTGAAAGGATGTAGCAAATGCTGATTTGAAATAGAAAGGCAGGAAAGAGATTGAGATGCAAGACAGAAATGACTGAAGAAGACGGATTCATGGTAATGGCTCTACTTAGTTAACCAGGAATAGTACCCTCTAAATGTATGATGATAATCCCAGTGCTGTTTAGGTGTGACCAAGGCGGGCTGAAGGGTACATGTCGCCCCTAGGAAACAGTGAGAGTATGCTCCCCCTTTCCCCCTTATTGATGGGAGTGCGATCATAATTGAATACTTGTATATGCACTTATATGTTACAGATAGGGAGATTGGGGGCAGGCATTTGGATGAGTGATGGCACCCCTAGGCTGGTGCCTGCTTGGCCTTTTTGTAGAGCTGGTCCTGGGTATGGCTAATTGGTGAGACTGAATCAGTCTGGTTAAAGTTGTGTGGCATTGGATGAACTGGCTGCTTATTCAGAATTGATATCAGACATTTGATGACTACAGGTGGGATTGCCTTCTGTGGGTTCAGAAATTCAATAAATGGAAATTGAAATATTAATTAATAAAGTGTTACAAAATCACACAAATATTGATGAGGAAAATTGAATTAGCAGAAATAAATTAGAATTTTTTTTCAAAAATTCTTCCAAATTATTAATAACTGCAAACCATAGACACAAGAATAAAGATATTTATTTCCTGTTTTCATGTGTTTATTCCTTATGTGTCTTCCTGCCAATTTTCAAATAAAGGTCACTAGTGAAAAACAAATACCACCAGAGTCATTGTAAATCACATCTCTTGGAAATGTTTTTGAGTCGTTAGAGGTGTACTGTGGTTGTTCTGGTAGTATGAAGCCCGCTTTGCCAATTATGATGACGGTCTTGCCAATTGCAATTCTAAAGATAGATTTCAGTCAGAAATTATAATCCATGGTACTTGCATCATGAATCTCCTCACCATCTATGGGAATCAAGAAACAGGAAAGGGCAGTTAGTGCTTATTCCAGGGGTGAAAACTCATCAGCGTTTATCATGACGTTTTGGTTCATTCTTCAGCTTCTCCATTGTGGTATGAATCAGAGACATGGAGTAGAACTAATGTAGCTGCAGAAAAAATATCAGAGATTTGTACGAATCCTTAGAGAGCATTACTCCTTTGGTTTCCACCCCAAGAAAAAGCTTTAAAAAACGTTAAAATCCTATTTTTAATGAGTTTCATGTTTCTCAGTTATGAAAGTGATTTTGCAGCTTTGCATTGTGTAGGACAGAGATCTGTTTACAGTATCAGGCATATTCATTGTGAATCAAAAGTAATGTGGATGGTATCTGTATTGTTACCATGCATCGGCTTCCCTTGAAAATCCAGTGCCTCTCTGTTAAATTTGTTCTGGTACCAGTACTACTTTACAGGTTAGTTATTTCCATGTTATAATTTTTACATTCATCAGTAGATAAAGCTAAGATGTCAAAAGAGTCCAGTAAGCAATGGTCAGCATTGAATGAAAAAGAAAAGCAGGAGATGAAGGGAAGCTGAAAACTGTGGTTCCCAAACTTTGGATTGAAGACGACGCACAAGAAGAAGAATTAACTTAATAATATCAATGCTATTCAAATTCAGACATTTCACGGAATGATTTTCAAACAAAGTAGTATCTAGAACTCTTGATTCAGTGCAAGTTGGCAAACTCAGTGTTGAAATTACATCTCTTAGCATTTAAGTATATTGATGAATTGATCTGAATAAAAGCAATGTTTTTTAATCTTGTTTTTATTTGAACAGCACTTTGGGCAGCCATTGCTTGTTTTAAATGTGCTTTATAATTCCAGAAAAGTTGGGATATTTTCTAAAATGCAATAAAAACAAAAATCTATGATTTGTTAATTCTTTTGAGCCTTTAACTGACAACATACAAAGCAAAGCTTTCTTGATGCTTCTCTATGAGCTGACTCAATACAAAGAATGCATCAGTTGTCCCTCTCCCAGGCATAAAACCAAACTGCTTCTCCCATATGAAGGCTTCTTCCCTAAACCTTTTCTCTATAACCCTTTCCCAAATTTTTTATTGTGGGTGCTTTATTTCTCTATAATTTCCACAATCCTGAATATCATCCTTCTCCTTATAAATGTGGAAAATCACACAGGTCCTCCATTCCTCTGGTATCCTCACCTGTTCATAGATCTTCTACATTTGATCCCACAAACTTATCCACACTTCTACAAGTACTTCATCAAATATTATTGCCTCAGATAAATTTCTCAATTTTCTTTTTGTTAAGGAATTGGGGAGGGACACAATAACAACAACAACATTTATTTATATAGCACATTTTCATACAAAAAATAGCTCAAAGAGCTTTACATAACAAAGAAAATAAAAATAAAAGACAAAATACAAAATTAAAATAAGACAACATTAGTTAACATAGAAAAGGAGTAAGGTCCGATGGCCAGGGTGGACAGAAAAAAACAAAAAAACTCCAGAAAGCTGGGAGAAAAAATAAAATCTGTAAGGGTTCCAGGCCACGAGACCGCCCAGTCCCCTCTGGGCATTCTACCTAATATAAATGAAATAGTCCTCTTTGTAGTTAGGGTTCTCACAGAGTCACTTGATGCTGATGGTCATACAGACTTCTGGCTTTTAATCCATCCATCATTTTTGGAACATCATGGTGCTTTGGGTAGATGCTGGTGGCACAAGCCACCACTAAAAGGACACCGGAAAAGGAAACAGAAGAGAGAGTAGGGGTTAGTACAGATTTTGAATGAATAGTTATTATAATGAATTGAATATACAGAGTATCAGGATTAAATTACAGTGAAGTTATGAGAAGGCCATGTTAAAGTAATGTGTTTTCAGTAGTTTTTTAAAGTGCTCCACTGTATTAGCCTGGCGAATTCCTACTGGCAGGCTATTCCAGATTTTAGGTGCATAACAGCAGAAGGCCGCCTCACCACTTCTTTTAAGTTTTGCTCTTGGAATTCTAAGGATACACTCATTTGAGGATCTGAGGTTACGATTTGGAATATAAGGTGTCAGACATTCCGATATATAAGATGGGGCGAGATTATTTAAGGCTTTATAAACCATAAGCAGAATTTTAAAGTCAATTCTGAATGACACAGGTAACCAGTGTAGTGACATCAAAACTAGAGAAATGTGTTTGGATTTTCTTTTCCTGGTAAGGATTCTAGCAGCTGCATTCTGCACTAGTTGCAAACGATTTATGTCTTTTTTGGGTATTCCTGAGAGGAGTGCGTTACAGTAATCTAGTCGACTGAAAACAAACGTGTGAACTAATTTCTCAGCATCTTTCGATGATATAAGAGGTCTAACTTTTGCTATGTTTCTTAAGTGAAAAAATGCTGTCCTAGTGATCTGATTAATATGCGATTTAAAATTTAGATTACAGTCAACGGTTACCCCTAAGCTTTTTACCTCCGTTTTGACTTTTAATCCTAATGCATCCAGTTTATTTCTAATAGCCTCATTGTATCCATTATTGCCAATCACTAAGATTTCGGTTTTCTCTTTATTTAATTTGAGAAAGTTACTATTCATCCATTCTGAGATAGAAGTTAGACATTGTGTTAGTAAATCAAGAGAATCGGGGTCATCAGGTGCTATTGATAAATACAGCTGTGTGTCATCAGCATAGCTGTGGTAGCTCACGTTATGACCTGAGATAATCTGACCTAATGGAAGCATGTAGATTGAGAAGAGCAGCGGACCCAGGATAGAGCCTTGTGGAACACCATATAGGATATCATGTGTCTTTGAATTATAATTACCACAACTAACAAAGAATTTTCGCCCTGCCAGGTAGGATTCAAACCAATTTACGGCGCTGCCAGAGAGGCCCACCTATTGTCTAAGGTGATTTCTAAGAATATTATGATCAATGGTGTCAAATGTGGCACTCAGATCTAAGAGGATGAAAACAGATAAATGGCCTCTGTCTGCATTTACCCGCAAGTCATTTACTACTTTAACGAGTGCAGTTTCTGTGCTGTGATTTGTTCTAAAACCTGATGAAATTTATCAAGAATAGCATGTTTATTGAGGTGCTCATTTAACTGCATAATGACTGCCTTCTCTAGAATTTTACTTAAGAAAGGCAGGTTAGAGATGGGTCTAAAATTTTCAAGAGCAGAGGGGTTGAGAATATTTTTCTTAAGTAGGGGTTTAACTACAGCAGTCTTAAGACAGTCTGGGAAGACCCCTGTATCTAATGACGAATTTACTATGTCAAGAACATTATCAATTAGCACGCCGAATACTTCTTTGAAAAAATTTGTTGGTATTGGGTCAAGGATGCAGGTGGAGGGTTTCATTTGAGAAATTATTTCATGTAAATCAGATAAATCTATCCTAGTGAAAGAATTTAGTTTGTTTATAATGGAATACTGGGGTTTAGGAGGATCCTTAGTGTTGGGGAGATATACTGTTATTTCTAATATCATTAATTTTTTGATTGAAAAATACAGCGATAGCCTCACAGGTTTTACTGGAAATACTTAGGAGGCATTCCTTTGAGTTACCTGGGTTTAACAGACGATCAATCGTCGAAAATAAAAGACTCTGGGATTACTAGCATTGTTGTTTATAATCTTAGAGAAATAGCAGCGCCTCTCAAGACGGACTGTGTATTGTATTCTGTTATTTTAACTTTTAATATTTTTAACTTTTAATATTTTAATATTTCATAGTCAATAGTTAGTTTAGTTTTCCTCCATTTACGCTCAACTCTACGGCATGTTCTCTTTAAATCAGACACTCTTTGGGTCTTCCATGGTATAACAATGCTAGAAGATTTTTTAATTGTCTTTTCAGGTGCAACTAAGTCAACAGCAGCTCTCACCTTAGTATTAAATCTTTCCACCTTACTATTTACATTATCCTCGCTATTATATTCGGCACTATAAACGGACAACAGATAAATGGCTCTATGTATGTAGCTCCTTTCCAAAAAGCAACCAGTGCTTGGTAAACTTAAGGTAAAGCTCTACCAAGTACCTCTCTCAGCATGGTCTAACCGGAAGACTCCCACTAGAGGCCGGAAATTCTTCCTCCTCGCTATCGCCCAGACAACTGCCAATATGGGATCCCTTTATAAGTCATGGCAGATTGAAACTAAGGCACTTCACACTTTCTCTTGTCCTTCCAGTGCTACAAGGTTGTGTGAGGCACGCTCCCTTGTGGGAGACGGACAACACTACCCCAGCCAGACAGAGCAGAGCTATCTTTCCATCTTTGCATGAAATTTGCTGCAACACTCCCTTGTAGCCGCTTATATTGTCAGTGAAGAGGTGCCAGTGAGGCACATTACCACACCCCCAGGTGCATGGGATAAATAATCTGCCACTAGGTTTTTTTTTCCCAGCAACATAACGTACTTGAAACCTATATAGTTGGAGAGCTAATTACCAGTGGGCCACCCGAGCATTACTGCTGAATGCCTCATCTGTTGGATCCATTGCAGAGCTTGGTGGATGCTCTGCACATTGAACTTGCTGGAAAAAATGTAATACTTTATGCTGTGTACAGCTCATTAATAGCTAATCCTTCCTTCTCTAACTTAGCGTACATCTTCTCTCAGTTGAACTGCTTCCTGCTGATAAACAAAATTGGCCTCTTTTTGTCACCATCCCCTGGCATCAAGGCTGCTCTCAAATCTTCCCCTGAGGCGTCAACAAAAGGTTTTGTAAAGTCAGGACAATACAATACAACATTTTTACAAAATATCTCTTTCAGTGTTTTAAAGGCATTTTCACATGACTGTCCATTTAATGTTTCATGGTGCAGATCTTTTGATCAGATTGGTAAGTGGTACTTCAATATCAGAAAAATTGGGAAAGAACCTCCTGTGCCACCACATAAAAACCAAGGAATGACCAGACCTGCCTCTTTGTTCCAGGAAGCGGAGGATCCTTGATTACGGCTATTTTGTCAATTTGGGGTCAGATCAGACAGCCCTCTATGGTATACCCAAGGTATTGCACCTCTTCTTTGGCAGTCACTTTTTTTTTGCAGTTAATCATGAGCCCATCTGTTTTTAACACTTCCACCAGGTGTTTTAGATGCTCCTTCCAGGTTTTGCTGTACACAACAACATCATCTATGTACGTTCTAGCATACTTCTCTGCTCCCTGCAGCACTTTGTCCAAACAGCATGACTGTGAACTGGTACAGACTTCCAGGAGCCCTGAATGCAGTGAGCGGTGTTGCCTCTTCTGTGAGTGGAATCTGCAAATAACCTTTGCAAAGATTGATTGTTGTTAGATATTTTGCAGGACCTAGCTGCTCTACTAGATTGTCCACTCTAGGCACTAGGTAGGTATCAAATGATGATATGCCATTCAGCTTACTGTAGTCCACACAAAACCGCATCTGTCCATTTTAGGAACGAATACTATGGGACTACACTGGGAACTCACCAAAGGTTTGATGATTCCTAAATCTTTCATCTGTTCCAGCTCCTCTCGAAAGACCTCTTGTAGATATGTAGGGATCCTTCAATATGCTGTTCTCAGTGTACCCGGGGAGTTAAGACAAATATTATATTGTATTAGCGGAGTCTTACTGGGCAATCAACAGATGTTCCTATGATGGTCTAACTTTGGCCTTTCTGCATTATGGCAAGCACTGCACCCCTGTTTCCTCTTTCTCTGGAATGGTATGAATTAAAAACTGATTAGAAAGGTTAGAATACTCCTGCCATGGCTTCAGCATATTGATATGGAAAATCTGCCTCAATTTCCTAGGGTAGTCAGGTGGTCAGGCATGTCAGTTTCATAAGTGACAGGACCTTTTTGAGCTACTATAGTGTACGGCCTTTGCCATTTGGCTAAAAGGCTACTCTCTGAAGTAGGTAACAATAACGGTATCTTCTGTCCATCAATAGAGTTTTCAGTATCTGACCGCCTTGTCGTATCATACTTTCTGCCTAAGTTGTGCATTTTCCATGTTTTCCTTCACAAACTGCAACAGGTTGGCAAATTTCTTCTGTAACTTAAGGACAAATGTTAGCACATTTTGGGATTCAACTCTGTCTCTATCTCCCGCTACAGTTTCCTTTAATAATAATAATAGTAATAATAAATTTTATTTATATAGCATCTTTCCCATGTGCGGAAAGGGGTCCTTGCACATGACAGCCATACAACAGCTCAAACGGGGAGAATCCTGTGCATGCCCATGGAACCTCCTGGTAAGCAAACAACAAATATGGTAGCCATTGGTCCCAATCTAATCCAGTCATGCTAATTAATTTCTGTCAGCATCTGTTTTAGGGTTTCGTTAAATCACTCCACAAGCCCATCTGTCTGCGGGTCATATGGTGTGGTCCTTAACCTCTGAATTCCTAACAAGCTATTTACCTGTCAATTTTGCTGTTAGATTGGATCACTAATCCATTAACATTTCCTTCAGGATCCCCACTCCGGAAAATAGCTGTATTAGGGCCCTCGTGATGTTGCTTGCATTAGTCTTTTTCAGGATGAAGGCTTTTGGGAACCTGGTTACATAGTCACACACCACCAGAATGTACTTATATTAAGTGCGGCTACATTCAATGGGACCCATGATGTCAATTGTGATCCTAGAAAAAGGTTCTTCCACCACAGGCAAAGGTATTGGTGGAACTTTGTCTCCTCTCTTCACAGGTTCAACTTTCTGACACTCGGCACATGCTTTTATGCAATTAGCCACATCTTTAGAACATCACAACCAATTAAAATGTTGTGACAGCTGATCAGATGTCTTTACAGTGGAGCACTTCAAAAAACTGCTGAAAACACATTACTTTAACATGGCCTTCTCAAAACCTCACTGTAATTTAATCCTGATACTCTGTATATCCAATTCATTATAATAACTATTCATGGTGGCTCTAAAATCTGTACTAACCCCTACTCTCTCTTCTGTTTCCTTTTTCGGTGTCCTTTTGGTGGTGGCTTACGCCACCACCATGTACTCAAAGCACCATGATGTTCCAACAGTGATGGATTAAAAGCCACAAGTCTGCATGACCATAACCATCAAGGGACTCCATGAGAATCCTAACTACAAAGAGGACTATTTCATTTATATTAGGTAGAATGCCCAGAAGGGACTGGGTGGTCTCGTGGCCTGGAACCCCTACAGATTCTATTTTTTTTCTCCAGCTTTCTGGAGTTTTTTTTTTTGTTTTTTCTGTCCACCCTGGCCATCGGACCTTACTCCTTTTCTATGTTAACTAATGTTGTCTTATTTTAATTTCTTATTTTGTCTTTTATTTTTCTTTTCTTCATTATGTAAAGCACTTTGAGCTACTTTTTGTATGAAAATGTGCTATATAAATAAATGTTGTTGTTGTTGTTTACTTGCCCCATGTGTCCTGACCAGGGGATGCTATGGCTAATGTGTAGTACTTTCTTCCAAACCTAAATGGAAAGACCAGTCTCTGTCCATAGTCATCTTGATGATGAGGAGGAGGTAATCTTTAATGACAAACTTTTCTCCAGTCTTAGACTGCAAACCCTTTGTGGCCTTGTCAAAGCAGTCACATAGACGGGTAATCACACTGAGCGGAAGCCACATTGCTCGGTAAGTCACAAATGTTTCCTATGAGACACAAAGGCAATATGGGCTCACCCTGCTTCTGAGCAACGTCCCAGAGCTTCTGACGCCTTCTCTATCTACAGGCTTTACGGACCATGCCTCTCACAAAGAGCAGCACATCACAGCCAACCTGGGCGTTTTGCTTTTGTCTTGCCACTTTGGTCCTTGTGACAACCAGAGACTCTACCTGCAGAGTACCCTGTAAGAGCTTTTTGATCCCAGGCACATCCAACCATAATAGATTTGGGTAAGACGTGTTCTCCAATATGCCCATGGGTAACTCGTAACCCAAGCGTTAGATCTACAGGTTCACCCTGACCAGATGGATAGGTGACCTCTTCACCATAAACACACCTCAATACTACCTGCTGACCTGACTCTACTACTTGGTCAACCAAACAGTCTTTCGATCTCTGTTAATGCAGGGTACAGTTTACCCACCATAGTAACCCTCACAATCTTCTCCTTGTTCTTGAATGAAGTCTTCTTTTCAGGTAGAGGCAAGGAACAAAACACAGTTTTGTCTCCTTCTGTTTGTTCAGACAAACTTTGACTAGGTGGCCTTTCTCTACATAGCCATGACACAACAACTGAATAAAAGCACACTTGTTTTCTTATACCTTTTGTGAAAATGTTTATTTGATATTTGGACTTCAGTTTTCACACATTATATACACTTCACGTCTGCATGTTGTCATTATTACTATAAGATGAAAAATTTTCTGTTTTAGTTATGTGTTCAACATTTCTTGCCTCGCATTTCCTCTCATCTTAAATTTACATAGATCGTTGTAGACACAGAAAACACATGAAATGTGTGTATTCCAAATAATGATATATTATTTACCCTATACAATTCCAAACACCTCACTACCAGATGTAGAGACTTGAGTGTCTAGATTGACTTCAACTGCCTCCGTGGGGGGATGCCAGTACTGATCGATCCATTTGCAAGTCAAAGACACAGAATAGGAGGTGCAAAGAAATTTAAGGTGGCCCGGCATTACAACTTTTTTCGTAGGCTTCAGTTCTAATTCTAACTAGGTCTCTCTAGCTTGCTAATTCTAGTGTTAAACTTCTCTGTAATCTTGTATGGGCTCTGCATCCTCCAGAAGTTTCTCATAGCCTTCTTAGAAATGACTGTGATGTTGCCCTTTGCCCTGATAGACTCTGACTGCCACATAGCAGTTCTTTATCCCTCAAGATGCCCTTCATTAATTACAAATAAAACTGTATAGATTGCTGTTTTAGTATTACGTTTCTCTAGTTCTGCAACACCACTACCTATTTTGTTCCTTGTTTCTAATCTTTCTTCTTGCCATGGCAATGTCTTACCATACAGTTTTTGTAAATGTCGTACCATGATGCATGTTGCCTGTGCTGAAGGTCCAGAATGTTTAATCACTATGTCAGCAACTGTCTCTTTCTTTTCTCAATTACTCTTATTTGTAATAATTCCATCTTAAATCAAGACTGTTCCGACAGCTCTGAAGATTTCCTCTGTTTCTGAGAAGAGAAACGTTTTTAGCACCTGCTTGACCCATCTCAATCTATGGGTTTATAGATGACATCTTTCATGTCTTTCAATACAACTGGTAAAATCCCATTAGTTCCAGGGGCTTTATTAGTCTTTATTGTATTAAGGCCTTGAAGCACATCTTACTCTTCTGTTTTAAAATGTGTTTTTACTTCTGCATGGGCCATTCTATTGGTTTTTTCCTTTACAAATAGTGAGGTGAAATATTTGTTCAGTTCATTTGCCATTACCTTCTGCTTTTCAATGGTTTCTCCCTTTGTTTCCCTGAGGTTTCTTTAATTCTCCTTAATTATACATATTGTACATTAGTACATACAGTATATTTTCATTTCATCTGCAGCCTATTTGTCCATGTGTAAAAGCATCAAAAACTTTGTTAAGGTTCAGAGCATAGAAAGGGAAGCACAGCTGGAGAGAAAATATCTGTAAGCACTTGCCCTCTGCTAAAGTCCATTGGACTGAGAAACTGAGCCGAGATGGCGATTCCTATCCCTAACTGAGTCATGAAAAATAGAACTGATGGCAAGAATCTGCAAGGTAGAAAAACATTCGTGGAACAACATGAAAGGGGCCATGGAACTTTGGGGCAGCACTAGACAGCAGCTGATGAAAGTGAGACTGGATTCGATGAAGACATTTTTATTATTTCTTACCTTATTATTTTATTTCTTACCTTCTGTGACAGTCTGAGTTAGGTGCAGCTGCAATATCCCTCCTGAACCCAGAACCATCGATAGTCATGACCAGGATGAGGCAGGCAATGAGGATAAATAACAGCAACAGAGGAAGGTAAAAAGTGCAATTTGCTTTTATTTTTCCTCAGTCAGGGGTTCAAAACCCCATGTTGCAAAAGTGCAGTGCACATTATCAATTAATAAACATAATACATAATCTATAAAAAACAGTGCTTCAACTGGAGGTAAAAACTAGTAATAAATAAAGTCTATAAAATCCATAACTAAAACCATGCAGACCTCTGGTTCCCTTTTCATTCAACTCCTGTCAGTCCAGCACATCTTTCTCATTTGTCTCCCCAGCTCACACTGTCAGGTCTTCCCATGTGGCAGAGACACTGACAACCACAAATCCTGTTTTCCGGCACTTGTTCTAACTCCCTCCTTCGGCATCTGCTGGAACGTGGTAAGCTAGACCAAGGGTAGGCAACGTCGGTCCTGGAGTGCCACAGTATGTGCAGGTTTTTGTTCCAACCCAGTTCCTTAACGAGAACTCAATTATTGCTGATGAAGCACATATTGCTTAAGTGACATTTTAATGCTTCATTTTAGTGGTCTCGCTTGTTAAGGTTCTCCAACCTTAATTGCTTATTTCAATCTTAAACTGCTGCATTCAGTGTTTTAATTGCTCCTTATTAGCAATAAGATGTAAAACAGGGGTAGGCAATGTTGGTCCTGGTGAGCCGCAGTGGCTACAGGTTTTCATTCAACCCAATTGCTTAATTAGAAACCAATCATTGCCAATCTCAGACCTTATTTAATTTTATGGCTTGTTAGTCTGTGCAATGTAAGGCTTTTATATCGTAGATTTTTTTCCTTTCCAAGGATATCATCCAAATGATTTGAAGCCTAAAACAGATCATTTTCAGTCTGTCACATTTTTCTATTAAGTGTTTTATTAAATCAAATCATGCATGATGAACACACACAGATGTAATTGGAAAAAAGCTAGCTGGAGAGCTGCTGGCTGCTTTGTCTTTTACATCTTATTGCTAATAAGGAGCAATTAAAACACTGAATGCAGCAGTTTAAGATTGAAATAAGCAATTAAGGTTGGAGAACCTTAACAAGCGAGACCACTAAAATGAAGCATTAAAATGTCACTTAAGCAATATGTGCTTCATCAGCAATAATTGAGTTCTCGTTAAGGAACTGGGTTGGAACAAAAACCTGCACATACTGTGGCACTCCAGGACCGACGTTGCCTACCCCTGAGCTAGACAGCCACATCCTGCTGCCTGCATAGGTGTCTGCAGGACCTCTGTCTTCCTCTCATGCCCCTCCATGGCATATATAAAATCCCTAGCAGACTACTCTGGTCATCAGTTGTGTTCAGCAGGAAACAATCCAGCCCTGGACACTCGCTCCTCAGCAGAATCGTTGTCTGCCTGCCTGCCTCCTGACCACCACACTTATTGGCACTGTGAATTCTGCCACTGTTTTCTTCTTTCCTTTCTCTTCTGATTTTAGTCCGGTCACCTACAGCTCACTGCTCAGGCACCCTTTAAATTGTTAGGGTCACAGGTGCCTTGACTTCGTTCAAGAAACAGTTTGGATATGTGTGGGTCAGCAGATTCGTTCCTGACTTGCAAGTGACATTGCCGGGAGAAGATTTGGTACTCCATGACCATAAACTAAAAAAAGATTTTAGAAAACAGATACATGGATGTGTATTTAGTTTTATCAAGAATTCTATAGCTACCATTAATGATAAGAATGAACCCTCCAAAGGACAAAGTTTAAGAATAGGAAACGAAAGCTCCCGATTCTGTGATTTAATTAATCTCTAGCCACAGTCCACATGATTTGTACATTGGGAATACAAAGATGACAATTGGTTTTAAAAGAGTGGGATCTCTTAGACCTAGCAATGCACTTTTAAAATTTTAAAGACTGCTACTCATCAAAGACAACACAAAGAAAGATTCTTATAAAAAGTACTTCTGAATTTTAAAGTAAGTTTATTTAAACCTGTGTAGAGAAATATTTTGCTTGTAATTGAATTGTTGAAGCTCAGTCATTTGCCTTTTCTAAAATGTGCCTATTCTGAATGTCTGAACATTTGATATGTTATTGATGACGCATCTCAAAGCAAGGTAAAGTAAGCATTTTTTTGTATATAATTTTTTTAATGGTGCTTATATTTAAATTGAAATTTTGGGCTGAAAAAGTAGATGCGTAGGTTGAAATCATTGTGATGATATAAAATTCCCATCAGTCACTCAATCCTTACTTTATATGGTACCCGTCAAACCAATACAAACTCAAGATCAATACAAAGCAAGATCGTTCAATGGATGATAAATTATAAAGAAATACATATTATTATGTGACAGGCAGTTAAAAACAACTGTTTGATAGCAAAAGTGAGCTAACGTTTGATAAGGAAATCTGTTGAGCAATACGTAAAAAGGTTACTTAAAAAGATTCTTCAGAAATATATAAAGAACGTATTTAAACAAAGATATCTTTGGAGCACACCAATACAAGGGTACTCTTGAATTACAAATCTGGTTATGTTAACAGTCCTTTGTTAGACAAAAGCTTTATAGGGTGTGAATATATAAGAGAAGGTTAAGCATATAGCTGATAACATGTTAATCTGTTATAAACAGATCACCCTGTATTAGGTTGCGTAAAGTAAGAGATACCTAATGCTTCATGCTAAAGGTCAGGGGCTATCACTGAAAAAAGTATAACCTCCATTCAACTTAAAATAATTAAGGTAATGATTCACACTTAATATTTTCAATCTGAACCAATATAGTTCTTTTTATCTTATTGAATCCACAATTTTTAAGTTGAGGCAAATCATTTAGAGTGAGTGGGTGCAATTCACTTGTTTTATACTGAAGTAAATCTATTTTTAAGTTGTTACAATTTAAAATGGTTTGTTGGTCGTAACCTGTTTTTACGCTATTAGAAATATTATGAATATAACACATTCTAATGCTGTACTTTTTACATTTATTTAAAAATCTAGTGCAAATGCACAAGCATTTTGCAGTGTAAATCTTAAATATACAACAAATATTTATTAAACATTTCTACAGCTTTCTTGAAAGTATGTTTTATTACGAGTTCTTATACTTAAAATTAACAGTTGAGAGACAGGGTTACTTACCAAAAATCCTCCATTATAAAACTCTGCTGCTGAAAATGACCAGACCTGTATAGCCACGTATACTCCACTCGGAAAAGTGTTCTTCTTTTTTGGCAGTTGGAAAGCCAGCACGCTGGAAAGTTCAACCATAAGAAAATACAAACGGCCCCTCACACAGCACACGAACAACCTAAAATATTAGGTTAACTGAAATAGGATTTTTATGTTTATTCCCTCCGCCATAACTTACTTTGGTACAAACCATTTTTTTTTTACTTTGAATGAGGTCTGAAACCAAATATTTCAAGCTACAACACTAAATGACTAATCTTAAATTGCTTGAAAGAGAAAATTTACTTTGAATGAACAACATCAATGTTATACTTTTTTCAGTGCTAGGGGCTGTATACTAAAGACTAACTCATCCTTCTGAAAATAGTTGGAAAAAAAGGCAATATAACTGAAAAGCTTAATAGATAATAATTGTTCCATAAAGATTTTCTGCTACACTAGACACATTAGACCCCCGAGCCAGTAAACAGCCCCCAGTCCACTTAGACAGGGTGATGTTTTCACATTTCAGCCTCACAAAAGATACATGATTAAATGTCCCCAAAAGGCTACAAATGACTCCAATCGCTTTTATGTCAAAATTCACAATCTTCACCACCTGAGAAATACTCATTACACTTGACAGAATATCCTTAATATCTTACCTGAGTAAAAAGTTTTACATGAGGAGACTGAAATGAAATGAGGGGTAGCATCGGTAATAATGAAAAGGCTAATTGGGTTCACAAGACAATTTATGTAACAAGAACCTGAAAAGATTGACATGAACTTGTGCAGAGTCTGAGATTAGTAAGAAGAGATAAAGACTCAGAGTTTGAGTTTATGTTAAAATAAATACTGTATACTTAAAGATTACTTCATGTGCAATAAGCAAAGTGAAAGTTCCAAATGAAGAGGGTGAAGCTGCTGAGGTAGTCGAATGTAGAGGGGTCCTGGTGTTGACTGTTACCAGCCCTGCAGTTTTTGGTCCACTGAGCCCGCTAAAAATTATTCACTGTTCTCTTGGTTCGCACATAACAAGGGTAACATGAAATAATCAATTCAAACAAAAAAGGCAAAATATTAGAGAAAAGTAATAATAAAAAACAGATTCACCAAGGACACTTTGCTACATTTACAATACAATTTGTTTTCTTTTAGGCCAAAAATCATGAACACATATCACACACAGAACTTCATATTCTTCATATTGATATTCTAAATCATATTTTACAGATAGTTTTCTAAATAAATATTTTTTCAAATCATAACGATTAGGTCACAGCCAATTTCAGTCACATTCATCTTCAAGTCCCAGCCACTGTTATAAACAAACAAGGACACGTGCAAGAAGTTGACTCATAATATTAAAAATAAGCTTCTAATTATCTGCTGTGTCAGTGCCACCATCAGCTTACTGATGTCTAACAGAGAAGTCAGAACTGGAATGCACAATAAAACATTAGAACAATCTAGAAGAGAACCAACCCTTCAGTCCGAAAAAAACTCAGCAATCCTATCCACCTCTTTCCTCCAAAACAACATAAAATCTAGCATCGAAGGTTCATAAAATCCTCCTGTCTTCCATACTACTTGGTCTCTTATTCCGTGTGTCTCTGGTTTTCTGTGTGAAGAAAAACTTCCTAATGTTTGTGCGAAATTTCCCCTTAACAAGTTTCCAACTGTGTCCCCGTGTTCATCGCTGTGCGATGACAATTGATAAGGCATAGGGCTAAACTTTCAAAAAGATGTGCATGTATCTGCCAAAACTAGTTTTCAGTCACGGACAGTTACAGTGGTGTGAAAAACTATTTGCCCCCTTCCTGATTTCTTATTCTTTTGCATATTTGTCACACAAAATGTTTCTGATCATCAAACACATTTAACCATTAGTCAAATATAACACAAGTAAACACAAAATGAAAAAAAATCCAAACCTACACGGCCCTGTGTGAAAAAGTAATTGCCCCCTTGTTAAAAAATAACCTAACTGTGGTGTATCACACCTGAGTTCAATTTCCGTAGCCACCCCTAGGCCTGATTACTGCCACACCTGTTTCAATCAAGAAATCACTTAAATAGGAGCTGCCTGACACAGAGAAGTAGACCAAAAGCACCTCAAAAGCTAGACATCATGCCAAGATCCAAAGAAATTCAGGAACAAATGAGAACAGAAGTAATTGAGATCTATCAGTCTGGTAAAGGTTATAAAGCCATTTCTAAAGCTTTGGGACTCCAGCGAACCACAGTGAGAGCCATTATCCACAAATGGCAAAAACATGGAACAGTGGTGAACCTTCCCAGGAGTGGCCAGCCGACCAAAATTACCCCAAGAGCGCAGAGACGACTCATCCGAGAGGTCACAAAAGACCCCAGGACAACGTCTAAAGAACTGCAGGCCTCACTTGCCTCAATTAAGGTCAGTGTTCACGACTCCACCATAAGAAAGAGACTGGGCAAAAATGGCCTGCATGGCAGATTTCCAAGACGCAAACCGCTGTTAAGCAAAAAGAACATTAGGGCTCGTCTCAATTTTGCTAAGAAACATCTCAATGATTGCCAAGACTTTTGGGAAAATACCTTGTGGACTGATGAGTCAAAAGTTGAACTTTTTGGAAGGCAAAATGTCCCGTTACATCTGGCGTAAAAGGAACACAGCATTTCAGAAAAAGAACATCATACCAACAGTAAAATATGGTGGTGGTAGTGTGATGGTCTGGGGTTGTTTTGCTGCTTCAGGACCTGGAAGGCTTGCTGTGATAGATGGAACCATGAATTCTACTGTCTACCAAAAAATCCTGAAGGAGAATGTCCGGCCATCTGTTCGTCAACTCAAGCTGAAGCGATCTTGGGTGCTGCAACAAGACAATGACCCAAAACACACCAGCAAATCCACCTCTGAATGGCTGAAGAAAAACAAAATGAAGACTTTGGAGTGGCCTAGTCAAAGTCCTGACCTGAATCCAATTGAGATGCTATGGCATGACCTTAAAAAGGCGGTTCATGCTAGAAAACCCTCAAATAAAGCTGAATTACAACAATTTTGCAAAGATGAGTGGGCCAAAATTCCTCCAGAGCGCTGTAAAAGACTCATTGCAAGTTATCGCAAACGCTTGATTGCAGTTATTGCTGCTAAGGGTGGCCCAACCAGTTATTAGGTTCAGGGGGCAATTACTTTTTCACACAGGGCCATGTAGGTTTGGATTTTTTTTCTCCCTAAATAATAAACACCATCATTTAAAAACTGCATTTTGTGTTTACTTGTGTTATATTTGACTAATGGTTAAATGTGTTTGATGATCAGAAACATTTTGTGTGACAAACATGCAAAAGAATAAGAAATCAGGAAGGGGGCAAATAGTTTTTCACACCACTGTATATGTTGCTCTCTCCAGAGTTCCATCTTTTCATTCACTTACTGGTATGCCTGCAGGAACACGTGCAGCGAGCGAGAGAGAGCGAGCGACACACATACGCATACAGGCGCGAGAGAGAGAGAGCGTTAGACGCATTAGAATAATAATACTTCATTACATTGATATACCGGTGTTTTCAGTATTCAAAGCGCTATCCACACAGGGAGAAACCGGGAAGCGAACCCAAAATCTTCCACAGTTTCCTTACTGCAAAACAGCAGCACTACCATTGCACTACAAGGCAGTTAAAGAATGCACCGGCCTCGATTTTGTTTTCACTTCTGTTTACAGCGATCGGATCGTAGCGTGCATTGTTGCAATGTTACTTTTCTTGGTGGCTTATTACATTACGGATGTTTCACATGTTAATTTTTTTCCCTGTGCTTAAAAGACATTAAAAAAGTGTTTCTCAACTGTGACTCCGGAACAACTCAGTACGCAAGCTATATTAAGCGTCAACAACGAAGACTCGCTACACCTTAATGAACAAGTGCTGAAACTTATCCCTACCGACGAAGTAACTTCACCAGCGTGGCCTCCATCGTCACAGACGATCCCGCTTTCAGTCACGGACAATTGTATGTTGCTCTCTCCAGAGGTCCATCTTTTCATTCACTCACAGTGGTATCCACAAACCCACCCCATTTGGACAACTGTGTCGTTCAGCAAGTGTTCACCCATCAGTACATAATTATGCGGTGTATGTTACGCCGCAGGTTGGCTAGTAAGTAATAAAATATTATCCATTATCCAACCTGCTATATCCTAACAACAGGGTCACGGGGGTCTGCTGAAGCCAATCCCAGCCAACACAGGGTGCAATGCAGGAAACAAAACCCGGGCAGGGCGCCAGCCCACCACAGATAAAATATTATGCATTTTTGCTAATGTTTCCATTAATGGATTTTTTTTAATTAAAGTTCTAACTTGTGTACAAAAAGTCCCATGTGTTCTTTGATTTTGCAGTTTTAGTTATCCATGAAGTTATAAAATGAGAGACAAACACCCAAAACCATTAATTGTAGAAACGTGTAATTCACATATTTTGAAACAAAAGAGCTAATATTTTGCCATTTACAAAACCAGTACCATACGATGCTTTCTAGGTTCAGGATCAAAACTTTATATCACCTCACATCTGTCCTTAAAGGAAGGGTGCTGTGTTTCACTATGGTGAAGTGCTCACTACTCTTATGATGATCTTAAAGGCTTTGTTCAGAACGAGTGATCAAACTGCTCAAGCTAACAAATTATGGCATGTTCTAGCATGAACAACGGTGACATTAACAGGCTGTTTCTGAGAAGATGATTGGTGCCATGTGTTTCTAAAGTATATTATCCGGCTTAGAGTATGGATTCAAATGTTTCAAACTTATATTACATTCAGATCAACTATACTTATGATTCAATGCACTATCAACGAACTATTGCTTTGCTTAACACAAGTTTCACGAATAGTAAAGAACTGGCACTATCACAATTTATTATGGGCTACAAAACTTTATATGTTGTACCCAGCTGAAACATGACTGAAACCAAAGGAATTTGCATCTCTGAATGACACAACTGCATCAGCTTACGTCTTCTTTGCAGTGTCTCGCAGCTCACGTCATGATGGTGGAAATGAAAAGTTTGGAAATTAGTCTGAAAAGAGCACCATGTAATACCCATTGTCATTTAAATGTAGGGCTCCAATTATTGCTCTTTATGATACTCCAAAATACAATAAGACATTTTAAGTCCTCAATTTGGCTTCAGTATGTACTGTACATTATAATTTTCAGGGTTTTGTAAACTAGAAAAATGAAGTCTCTTAATTTTACCTTTATATTTTATTTTGTAGGTGAATTTACTGTATTTGCAGGTTTGGCTGCAATGAAAAACAGCACACTCTCTTTGACAGAGTTTGTTCTGGCCTGCGAGATTGAATCCAACAAAAGTAACAACTCTGTAAGCGTTTTCATATTCATCTACTTACTGACCCTTTTCGGAAACTTCTTAGTAATTCTGGTCATTAAAATGAACCAACGCCTGCAAACACCAATGCATTTGTACATCGGCACCCTGGCTGTCTTAGACTTGATGAGCAGCACAGTCCTGATTCCTGAATTGGTGGCGGTCCTCTTAAATCACTCAGTTATCTTGTACGGGCACTGCGTCCTCCAGATGTTTCTCATAGCCGGCTTGGAAATGGCTGTGACGTTGCTCTTTGCCCTGATGGCCTGTGATCGGTATATAGCAGTTCTTTATCCTTTAAGATACCCTTCAATAATTACAAATAAAACTGTATGGATTGCTGTCTTAGGGTTAAGTGTTTTTAGTACTGCAGCACCACTACCCATTTTGTTCCTTGTTTCTGACCTTTCTTTTTGCCGTGGCAATGTCTTGCCATTCTGTTTCTGTAAATTGTATACCGTGATGCATGTTGCCTGCACTGAAGGACAACAGTATGTCATTACTATGTCAGCCACTACCCCCTTCTTTTCTGCACTCCCTTTATTTGTAATAATCTTATCATACGTCAAGATTGCTTGGGCAGCTCTGAAGATCTCCTCTGTGGATGGGAAAAGAAAAGTTTTTAGCACCTGCCTGACCCATTTGATTGTAGTCACGATGTTTTACGTTCCTTTATTGATATTTCATGTCTTGCCAGGGTCAGGGGTTAAACTGTCAACTGAAGCATCCAACATTTTGGTTATCATCGTCCATGTTATTCCGCCCATGATGAATCCCGTCATTTACAGCTTCAGGAACAATGAAATTAAAAGTAGCATTTTCAAAATGTTATTGAGTAAGAAACAAAAGTACTAATTAAAACTTGTATAATGGTTCAAATAAATAGCATCTGACAATTTGGCATTATATTTGAAAATTCATTGTATTTATCCATCGATATTAAAATATCACAATTAAACTGCTAATATTAAGAAAACTGAACTCTGAAATCTTTGAATATTTTAATTTATGTATTCTTCTTTTCAATCGGATATGCGTATAACGCCCTCCTAGTTGAGTATAATAGTAAACTTAGAAGTAATACTCAGTGACTCAACTTTTTTTTTCTTTTCTTTGCTTTGGGGAAAGCAGGAACAGAGATGTGATTGGTGCTATTTACTACTAATCAGGGTATAGCACGGCATTAGTACTCCATTGATTTTTGTTTTTCTTGGTGAGGTGAGAGGAAGAGCATGTGGAGACAGAGCGAGGTCGGGGAGAGTGTTGAATGACTGTGTAAGAAAGGAAAAAAGAGAAAAAGGAAAGAGAAAGCTGGTACTAAGGTTGAGGAGAGTGTAAGAGCAAGAAAAAAAATATAGATAGATAGATAGATAGATAGATAGATAGATAGATAGATAGATAGATAGATAGATAGATAGATAGATAGATAGATAGATAGATAGATAGATAGATAGATACTTTATTAATCCCAAGGGGAAATTCACATACTCCAGCAGCAGCATACTGATAAAAAACAATATTAAATTAAATAGTGATAAAAATGCAGGTAAAAACAGACAATAACTTTGTATGATGTTAACGTTTACGCCCCTGGGTGGAACTGAAGAGTCTCATACTGTGATGGATGAACGATCTCCTCAGTCTGTCAGTGGAGCAGGACAGTGACATCAGTCTGTCGCTGAAGCTGCTCCTCTGTCTGGAGATGACACTGTTTAGTGGATGCAGTGGATTCTCCATAATTGATAGGAGCCTGCTCAGCGCCCGTCGCTCTGCCACGGATGTCAAACTGTCCACCTCTGTGCCTACAATAGAGCCTGCCTTCCTCACCAGTTTGTCCAGGCGTGAGGCATCCCTCTTCTTTATGCTGCCTCCCCAGCACACCACCGCATAGAAGAGGGCACTCGCCACAACCGTCTGATAGAACATCTGCAGCATCTTATTGCAGATGTTGAAGGGGACACAAGCCTTCTAAGGAAGTATAGTCGGCTCTGTCTTCTCTTGCACAGAGCATCAGTATTGGCAGTCCAGTCTAATTTATCATCCAGCTGCACTCCCAGGTATTTATAGGTCTGTACCCTCTGCACACAGTCACCTCTGATGATCACAGGGTCCATGAGGGGCCTGGTCCACCTAAAATCCACTACCAGCTCCTTGGTTTTGCTGGTGTTCAGTTGTAGGGTGGTTTGAGTCGCACCATTTTAACAAAGTCCTTGATTTCAGTTCCTATCTTCTCCTCCTTCCCACATCCTGATGCAGCCCACGATTAGCAGTGTCGTTAGCGAACTTTTGACACGGGCAGGACTCCGAGTTGTAGTCCGACGTATATAGGCTGAACAGAGACCGAAGAAAGTACAGTCCCCTGCGGCGCTCCTGTGCTGCTGACCACAATGTCAGACACTGCAGTTCCTGAGACGCACATACTGAGGTCAGTCATGTAAGATAGTCCACGATCCATGCCACCAGGTATGAATCTACTCCCATCTCTGTCAGTTTGTCCCTAAGGAGCAGAGGTTGGATGGTGTTGAGAGGCGCTAGAGAAGTCCAGAAACATAATTCTTACAGCACCACTGCCTCTGTCCAAGACAAAAAGACGGGGAAAAAGTTTTTTTGGTGGTCTTTGTTGAACGTGAGAGGCATTAAGCAGGTTTGGCTCATGGGAACACGGATAAAAAGGGGAGCTCAGCTTTAAAAAATAAAAGGGACGGACAAACGAAGAGTTGGATGCCTACTCTATGGAAATTTACAGTCTAAAGGAAATACGAAAAAGGGAATGCAAATAAATCCTGCATCAAGACAAAGCTACTGCTACAGCTCCTGTGTTTCACCACGGAGGTAATTGTGAAGTGCAACAAAAGTTCTGGAAGGACACCGTGAGTACCTGTGGAGTTGTGTACTGCATATGAGCTCCAACGATTTTTTTTATATATACATTGTGGCGGCTGGCCGGATCCAATGCCCGGCCGGGATGCCCCTTCAATATATATTCAGGGGGAGCCGCCCTGGACAGTGCAACACCTCCCCCTGGACGCTGGATGGCCATCCCCCTGGGCTGGAGCGGTGCCTCAGCCTCCCGCAGGGCTCCATGGGAGATGGGAGTTCTCCACAGGCCCTGTTGAGGTCTAGGGTGGCCGCCAGGGGACACTGCATGGGCTCCTGAGTCCATCTGGACAAATCTTCAGCCCCACCCAAGAGTGCAAACCGGAAACAGGTGATCAAGCACCTGGAGCCTTCCGGGTGGCCATAAAAGGAGCCAGCAACCACCACTCAACAACCAGAGTCAGGTGGAAGAGGACAAGGTTGCCTGGGAGGAGTGGCGGTAGAAGAGAGGAGTGTTTTTTGGTGTTTTGAGTTTGTGCTTGGGACTGTGTTGTGGCTGGGGAACACGGGGAGACGTGCCCTCCAGCTGAAGAAAATAAACAGTTTATTTTTATACGTGCCTCCCGTGTCCAATCTGTGTCGGGTCGGGTGCAATATAGTGCCTTTGTTACAACATATATATATATATATATTTAAAAAAAATATATATTGTTGGTTTGTATGTGTGAACCTTTCCTGTGCTGTAACTTGGACAAATTAATTGAGTTAAGTTAAACTGTGATAATATTCCTTGAGTGGCGTGTTTAGTAAATGTGTTTCATATTTTTTTTTTTGTTGTTGTTTCCTATCCATGATTGTGTGGAGTGCTTACATGGTGGTTTCATTCAAATAATTAATGAAAGGGGTGAGTGTTTACAAATCATTACTTTGAAATATTGTAACGGCAAGGATACATATAATTGTTTCATTGGACCCATTGGTTATTTATGTTGGATCCCACAAGTGAAATTTCATCCTATGACCTAGGTAACGTGCAAGTTCAATGGTGGGAGGGCTACATGTATAAGAAAAAAGCAAAACAAATCAATGAAGGTCTTAAATCAGCATGCATTATATCCATGGCTTTGTATCAAAAACAAATATGCTGAGTTCTTCTTGTTGATGTTATGATCCAGCTGGAAAATAAAAAAAAAAACAATATCCCTCTTTTTGTAAGCTTGCAAATTAGCTAATGTTATAATTGAATAACACTTTATAAGTCAAAAAGAAGATGTGAACAAATCCCAAATCAATGTGTCTAAAGAAGGGAGAAGTTTTTAACTCATGCACAAAAGCATGGAACAGTTTAATACAATTGTGATGGAAACCGGGGTGTCAACAAGCCCCAAACCCCAACGCAAACACAAATGGAATCCCGGGTTCAAATAATGGATGGTTTTAATATCCAGTTCTTAGCACCATGTACAAAGCACAAGCAGAAAACACAAGTAATCTCTCTTCTTCCAGTCACCACACAATCCCTCTCCTCATACCATCGCACTACCCTCCTCCAGCTGTGTGTTGCTCCACATTCTCCCAGCTCCAACTCGCCTGGATAAGGGAGTGCAGTCCCTTTTATCGAGGACCCGGGAGTACTTCCGGTCCCAGGGCCATTGCCCGATGAAAGTTCTTCTGGATTACATGGAAGTCCCATTAATCGTGGGGCACATCTCCCTGCTGCATCCCCTTGTGGCACCCATGGTCCCCAGCAGGACTGTGTTGACGGACTGCTGCCATTTTGTGTCTTTCATATCTGATGGGCTGCCTGTCCATCCCTACTGGCCATCAATTCTGTGTCTGGCTCCTTCCTTTTTCCTGGCCAGAATGCCTGTCTGCCTGTTCAGATCCTCCCGCCAGGGTAATGAACCATCCCCTCCTCTGGTTGGAATGCCTGTCCAACCCATGTGGCACTGACACTATGCATTATGTGGAAAGGGGGCAGCAACTGGAGAGCAAATACAGTACCTGAAAGCAATTTTCTGCTGCTAAAATCCATTGACAGACATCATCAATAAACCCTTATTGGGCAAATTACAGCAATTACTTCAGAAAGTAGAAGTACCTGAGGACTGGAAAGTTGCTAATGTAATAATTTATTTATATTTATACAGGACAACACACAGTTTTTCGCATACCCCTTGGGGTCAGAGCGCAGGGTCAGCCATTTTACAGCGCCCCTGGAGCAATTGAAGGTTAAGGGCCTTGCTCAAGGGCCCAGCAGAGTAGCATCTCTTTTGGCAGTGACGGGGATTCGAACCGGCAACCTTCGGGATGCCAGCACAGATCCTTAGCCTCAGTCTAGTCTTCAAGAAATGGATCCTAGTAATTATAGACCTATTAGTTTTACTTCCGTGCCATGCAAAATTATGGAAATTCTAATAAGAAATAAATTAGGAAATTACTGAGATGAAAATAATAATATAAATGGGTCTGTGAGAGGAAGGTATTGCCAAACCAATCTTTTAGATGTTTTTTAAGAACAAACAAAAAAAACGATATAATTTCTCTTGACTTTCAAAAAGTATTTGACTCAGTTGTCCCACATCAAAGATTAGTTCTGAAACTAGAAGTTGTAGGCATTAGAAGTAACCTACAAAACTGAATCTCTAGCTTTTTAGCCATCAGGAGACAAAGAGTACAAATAAGGGAAGAAAGTGCCTTGTGGAGTGAGGTTATCAGTGGAGTCCCTCAGTGGTCTGTCCCTGGACCCTCATTACTTTTTCTAATTTATATTAATGACATTGAATGTGGTATAGTTAGTAAACTTGTCAGATTCGCAGATAAAACTAGAGGTATGGCAGACACCGAGGTCAACAGCGGTATTAAGAACCATCATCACTGTCATTAACAAATGAGGAGAGACTTTAAGGTTCAAGCACTCTTCTAGTTTTCTGGAAACCCCAAGAACTCCTCATCACTAGTGTCAGAATTTTTGAAGCTTAGTTGCTCACAATCACTTTGCAGCAGCATGTACCTATCATCACGCAGCATAACCTGTCCAAAGCCACCAAGGGGACAAAGCACGTTTGGATGAATGCTCCCTGAAGTTATATCACCAGTCTAGTCCCATCTCTATTTGTAATGCCACAAAGCCCTTCATCTTGTCTTTTGTTGTGGGTTTCCACTTTGAAAAACGAGAATGTGGCGCAAGTGCAGCCCGCGATTCAAAAAATTGCCCTCCACACCTGTTTGTCTCATCTGACAGTAGCTGAAAGGCAGCCTCAGGAAAGAACAGCCTGAAGTAGTCCAGCGGCTGGTAATCTGTCATGTCTAACAGCAAGCCATGCTGTCTTGTGAAGTCCGGTAGCCAGTTTGGCTCCCACAGATCAATGTCTGGTTATTCCTCCCACACAAACCTTGCCGTAGGTGTATCGGCTGAGCGAATGTGCTCAGCTGGCAGCCGATCAGCTGGGGCGTCATTGTCTGGTATCCGATCAGCTAATGCCAGTTCCTCACTCTCTTGCTCGATCTCCTGATCACTCTCAACAAAATCAGAGTCTGAAAAATCATCATCTGTTGAGTATTTTGTTTTCTGCACTCACTTCGCTCCCTCGTGAGATGTCGATACCATCTTGCCTTTGTTTACATTTGTTTACATTTCGTAACTCATGCACACGCAAGGATTAGATGCCGAGTCAATGAGTCTAACATTCCTCCAAGCAGAGAGGGAATGCCTGTGACGTAACAGTGAGTTTTGTCACCATTAACAGCTGATTGTCGCCGTCTACCCCTGGATGTCGACTTTTGTCAGGTAATACACATCTGTGACATAATATTTGCTCCATAAGACACACAGACATTTCCACCCACTTTTGGGGGAAAAAGTGCATCTTATGGAGCAAAAAACGGTAATTAATCATCAGTTTATGTATTATTTCAGTTTATGGAACAGTTTACTAACATCTATAGACCCTGATTTTACAACTCCAAACTGGGTGTTTTTATTTTAAAGAAGTTTTCATCTTTTAGAAGCTCCTTGATGTAGGGTCATTTGGGTTTTCCCTGGTTGGAGAAACATCCAACCAACATCCCTTCAATTAATCGGTCCTTTAAAAACGTACTGCTGAGGAAATGGTTGTATGGTTTCTTGTATCTTTCCATTCCAAACCAAAATATTCCCTTGTTTAGCAAATTAAGTACTGTCTTTGGAATATAAATATTTTTTCAGTGTTGTTATGAATCAAAGATCGTTGTGGGTTCCTGAGCACTCTTACTCAAGGGAAAATGTATGCACCTTCCTGACCAGATACTAAGGCCATTGATGATTATCTAAATAGGAACCTCACTAATGATTTTTTTGTCTTTCTAATAGTCCAGTTAACACTAGAATTACCAGAGCTTACGAAAAAACTCGTATATCCAGCCCACCTTAAATCGCTTCTTGTCAGATGGGGGGAGGGGTGATGTTACAGCGCCTGCGCTTATTCAGTACAGCAGGGACAACGCACATGTTGTTCTTTTTTTCTTTCAGTACACGTGGCTTCCCTGTTTATTTATATATCTAGTGACTTCTCTGCCTGTCTGTCTCTCTATTACGCAGTGCTCTGTCTGTCTGTGTGTTATGGATCTTAAAAATAAGTTATAAGGACAGTTGTTCCTGTTAATTGCAGTCTCAATTGTTAAAAAAATATTTGAAAAGGAGCATCCCACATGAAAATATAACGATCTCAGTAACTGACAGTGCATACCAATGTATAAATTTTATGTCCGTTTGAGGTGTAAAAGAAAAGAAAAAAAAGCAACACTTCATCCCCAGCGGGGAATCGAACTCAGGTCTGTGAGGCAAGGAAAAGCTGCTCTGCGCTAAGAGGCATAGCTTAGCGTGCTACGCCACAGAAGCTGTTGAATCATTCTTGAAGCTTTTGTGAAAGTGTTTATTTGATCTTTGGAACTCGGGCTTTATATATTCTATAGTTTATGCCTACTACATTTTGTAACATTTATTACTAAAATATGAAAAAGTTTCTGTTTTAACAATGTGTTTACACAGATTACTTTAGAAACGGAACACACATTTCA